>NC_139231.1:96925522-97151242 GCF_977018435.1 Lepisma saccharinum | reverse complement strand
ACAAAAAATTAAAAGCTTATACTGTAGTTATTATATCTTTTTCTATCAGCTTATTTTGAAATTAATATTATTAGGTATAGTCTTTGATTTATAACTATATTGCTTTTTTTATCAATTTATCTAAGAGTACACGCAGACAAACACATGTGTTCACACTTTTATGTACATAGATATGCCTTTTTTCAATATTTTAGTATGAAGATTGCACTTTAGCTATTTAAGCAAGGGTAGGAAAGGTAGGATTTCTGAGAATTTGTTGCAGGATTTTGTTGTCCAAGTATAGATGAGAACTGAGCTGGGAGACTGTTTTGAAACCTTTTCATGAGAGTTTGCATGTGAACTGTATGCAAATTGAGCATTATTGACTGTGCATGCTTCTAAGTTTGCTGTTATTTTACATGAAGTCTGTGAGGACTGTAGTCAGTTTTCCCATTTCTAGTAGTTTTTATTGATTGTATTTGTATATGTTGTGGGGACTTAGCAGTTTTATGTTATGAGGCAGTTTGTTGTAGAATATTTTTACATGATTGTTTTGAGATATTGACCGTCTGCTGTTTTACTTGTAATTATTTTCCTTCTTGTGTTGTGTATTTGACTATATTTTGTCCAAGTTCGTATTATTTAGAATAATTGTTATTGACTTGTAGATGTACGGAGTAATAATCCTTTGCAAGATGCCCTATACTTTAGTCTGAATATTATTCTTAGTGTTCACTTTTGAAGCCTTAGTATTCTGGTAGTATTATTAATGTAGAGGTAAAATTAGGCTGAAACGTAGGCATTTTTTCTGATAAATTATACTCACTTAGTTGTTTCAGCAGGTAGAAGTTGCATGATGGTTTACTGCTGATGATGTTCATTTGTTCTTCTTATGTACTACGTTATGATGTAGCTTACTTGAGTAACTGGAATTTTCTACTGAAAAAAGGATTGCTTGTCTATTTTATTCCTATGTTGTTGAGTTTGTCCATAAGCAAGCCATGTTTTTTTTTTACTCTATCCTATGCCTTGGAAGAATCTAGTTATATTGTGTTTGCAGTTTTATGTTTCTCTAAGGTTTCAGCTATGTAGTTTTTAAACTGTGCTAGGGTGTGACTATTGATTTCTCTTTCTGGATGCCATGTTGGTTTCTGTGTATTCCTCTTGCTGCTTGAATTTGACTTAGGTTGTTTGCTTGTTTTCTTAGATCTTTATTTGTTCAGTATTTTTTATTTTTTTAATATTCTTTTACATAAAAAATTCAAAGTACATTGTTAAAGTCAAAGTGTGTTAAAATCAATTTTTCAAAGTTAAAGTTTTTAAAATACAAATTTTCTAAAATTAAAAGTTATAATAGTACATTTTTGTTAGTAGAAGTTTTTATACTAGGGTAAATTGTTTTGTTGTTAAAGTAAAATATGTTAGTTAATGTAAAATTAATGTAATTAAAATTCAATTTTTCAAAGTTAAAGTTTTAAAAATACAATTTTCTAAAATTAAATGTTTTAATAGTGCATTTTTGTTAGTAGAAGTTTTTATACTAGAGTAAATTCTTTTGTTGTTAAAGTAAAATATATTAGTTAATGTAAAATTAAAGTAATTAAAATTAAAAAAATAAAAAATACTGAACAAATAAAGATCTAAGAAAACAAGCAAACAACCTAAGTCAAATTCAAGCAGCAAGAGGAATACACAGAAACCAACATGGCATCCAGAAAGAGAAATCAATAGTCACACCCATAGCACAGTTTAAAAACTACATAGCTGAAACCTTAGAGAAACATAAAACTGCAAACACAATATAACTAGATTCTTCCAAGGCATAGGATAGAGTAAAAAAAAAACATGGCTTGCTTATGGACAAACTCAACAACATAGGAATAAAATAGACAAGCAATCCTTTTTTCAGTAGAAAATTCCAGTTACTCAAGTAAGCTACATCATACGTAGTACATAAGAAGAACAAATGAACATCATCAGCAGTAAACCATCATGCAACTTCTACCTGCTGAAACAACTAAGTGAGTATAATTTATCAGAAAAAATGCCTACGTTTCAGCCTAATTTACCTCTACATTAATAATACTACCAGAATACTAAGGCTTCAAAAGTGAACACTAAGAATAATATTCAGACTAAAGTATAGGGCATCTTGCAAAGGATTATTACTCCGTACATCTACAAGTCAATAACAATTATTCTAAATAATACGAACTTGGACAAAATATAGTCAAATACACAACACAAGAAGGAAAATAATTACAAGTAAAACAGCAGACGGTCAATATCTCAAAACAATCATGTAAAAATATTCTACAACAAACTGCCTCATAACATAAAACTGCTAAGTCCCCACAACATATACAAATACAATCAATAAAAACTACTAGAAATGGGAAAACTGACTACAGTCTCACAGACTTCATGTAAAATAACAGCAAAACTTAGAAGCATGCACAGTCAATAATGCTCAATTTGCATACAGTTCACATGCAAACTCTCATGAAAAGGTTCAAAACAGTCTCCCAGCTCAGTTCTCATCTATACTTGGACAACAAAATCCTGCAACAAATTCTCAGAAATCCTACCTTTCCTACCCTTGCTTAAATAGCTAAAGTGCAATCTTCATACTAAAATATTGAAAAAAGGCATATCTATGTACATAAAAGTGTGAACACATGTGTTTGTCTGCGTGTACTCTTAGATAAATTGATAAAAAAAGCAATATAGTTATAAATCAAAGACTATACCTAATAATATTAATTTCAAAATAAGCTGATAGAAAAAGATATAATAACTACAGTATAAGCTTTTAATTTTTGTTAATTACAAAAAATAAAAGTTAAATACAGTAAATAAACTTGGTCCCTTACATTGAAAAAGGAACATAAATTGAGAGTATTTGAAAATAAAATCCTTAGGAAAATATTTGGACCTAAAACAGATGAGGAGACAGATGAGTGGAGAAGAATACATAATTTGTATTCATGTCCAGATATTATTAGAATGATTAAATCAAAAAGACTTAGGTGTGTAGATCCTGTGGTACGAATGGGAGAGGAAAGAAGAGTATACAGGATTCTTGTTGGGAAACCTGATGGTAAAATACCAATAGGAAGACCAAAACAAAGATGGAGGGATAATATAGAGATGGACCTAAAGGAAATTGGTAGGGAAGGAAAGAAGTATATAGATCTTGCTCAGGACAGGGACAGATGAAAGGCATGAGTTGTTGCAGCCATGAACATTCGGGTTTAAGAAGGCTAGAGAGTTAGTTAGTTATACATTAAATAAGCATAATATTTGGATTGTAAGTAGAGAATATAACAAATGTACAATGCATTGTGCGAAAACTATGTCAACTTTGCATTATAAGCAGAAAATTAAACCAGTTTGCCTTAGAAATACATTTTAAAAATAGCCCAAAATAGCATGCGTAATAGAAAATTAAGAAAACTTTCTGAAGCATAAAAGTACTGACTAGTGCTGAATGAATCAATTACTGTAAAATATTATTCTCTGATTCAAGTAATTTAACTGTAAACATCATCTTTTGTGTGTAAAATATAATTGTTAGTTGAACTGATAAGTACAAATATTAACTTTATACGCCTTGATACACTCTAAATAACATAACTTTGATATATAAATTAGTAACAATTTGTTAAAATTAAGTTAAACTGTAGAATTGTTTTCTTAAATAAATATAAATATAAAGTAAAAATAATAAACAAATAATTCCTTCTTTTCCTATTTAAAGGATGCCAAACAGTGTAAATCAGTTGTTAGTGGCTAAATAACATAAAATTTGAAGGCAGTAACAATATTTTAAAAAATACTGTTTTTTACCTAACTTTGTGAATTAAATACTAGTACATTTTGTCAAATTATAAATAAAATATACCTATTTCTTTGATATTTGTACTAAAGTGAAGAAAATGTTACTAAAACTTGGCTAGTACAGCAAATCTTAGACTTTTAGCTTTATTTGTCCGTAACTGGATATAATTGTAACTTGTTAATCTCGCCGAACACAATTTTTACCTCAATTTTGGAAGCTAGCTGAACTTTAGCGTTTCGAATTACATATAGTGAAGGCCTCTATAGTGGAAAAATACACCCAGTCTGTAAAAATTTGGAAATGTTGTCTCCTTCTCTGTCGAACCAGACCAAGAGTGTTCTCAGGTGTTTCAATATATTTCTTAACATAACTAACTTTTTAAAAATGCAGGTAGCTTAGTTTGTATAGCGCTAGGCTTTTAACCTATCTGTCCAGGGTTCAAGTCCCTGGCAGAGTTGTTACAATTTTAGATTTTGTCATCGGATCTTGTGCAGAGTTCAAATTTCATAAGTTATATAGTTAGTGTTGGCATGTGTGCTTCTGGTACATGTAGTTACTTGAAAAAGCAAATATTGGTTGTGTAAAAAATAGCCTCCTTGTGAAACAATGAAAAATTAACATTATATCCTCATAGCATTAGTTGCAACTGCTTCTTGCAGATTAACAAAGCTCTGGCGTGTGGTCGTACGTCACCTATAATCCTTTGTAAGGTTCGTGTTGTCCTATAAATTGTCGATATACATGCTAAGTCCCTAGTTACAGCCTAAGCTTTTAGCTTCAATAAATGTATTTTAGTCCTCGGAGACATATATTGATCTTAGAGTAAAAAATAAACCTCGTATAATAAACCAAATGGAAATAACCCAAGTGTTGATGCACCCAAAGAAGCCAGTAAAACTTCAAAAATACCTTGAAAAAGGCTATAAAGCTAAATAATTCTTCTAGAATAGTAAAAAAGTTTGGAAAGTGGAACTAGGCCCCTAAGCCGTCTGTTAACTTCGTATTGTAATTATATTGTTAAATTGTTATATGTAAGGGGAAAAACAATATTAGTAAGCGTCCAAATATGGACCCTCGGTAAAGGGGTTTCAGACCTTATAGACACATCATAATTTTCGTTACACTAAAAAATTGCCCTCGTATAAAAGCAAATAGTTGAAATGTTAAACATTTCGTGTACTTTATCCAGTAAGCCTTAGCTAGAAATACAATAAATGCGTTACAGACATAAAAATTAAGCAAGCTTTGATATTCTAGTGGCACATAATAAGTATAAAATATCCTTTAAAATACTCTGACAAATAGTTGTGGGTTGTCTGAGATCAAAATTTTCAAGTCCTCTTTCCTCTCTCCTGCATAAATAGGCTCTAGAATTCACTAAGCCTCAAAATAATATTGGGTACATAAAATAAAAAGCAGATGGAGAGTGATGCTGATCACATCTCCAAAATAGCAAAAACAAAAGTATATGGATGGAGCCCTACCTGATATATTTAGGAAACATTACCTAGTATAAAAGTAACAAAATACTCAGCAAACTCTAAAATAAACAAACTTTCCTACGTGGCAGGCGTAACCTGCCCTAAATAAATACATATAGAAATACAGAACCAAAAATAGCATAGTGGAAATCAGTAAACCCTAATAATAATAATAATAATAATAATATATTCTGTGGCTTACATTCTAGCTAAAAGTACTTTTTTTTTAGTGTTTTTGAAAAAATTAAATAAATACTAAACTCTAAGTTAAAAATTTGTAAATGTATATATGATACAAAACAAAATAAATAAAAATTAATACATACCCTGCAAAAAATCAATAAAAAAAGTTGAAAACCTCTCTTTGTGCATCCAAAATATAATAACAAATCCTTCCTGACTGGATTAAATTGTGTTATTTGAGTAATATTAAGCCTAAACTTGTAAAATAAAAGGGTAAAACTTGACGAAACATACTTTTGCATCCAAAATATAATTCAAAACACATCTAAATTGTGTTATTTGAGTAAACTAGAGAATAATCCTGTAAACTTGGAAAATCTCTCTCTCTCTCTCTCTCTCTCTCTCTCTCTCTCTCTCTCTCTCTCTCTCTCTCTCTGTGTGTGTGTGTGTGTGTGTGTGTGTGTGTGTGTGTGTGAGTGTGTGTGTGTGTGTCTTTGAGAGTCCAAAATGTAATAAAAAAACACGTTCAAATCGTGTCATTTGAGTAAATATTAGGCTAAGCGTGTAAAATAAACAAATAAAAGTTGAGAACACACACTTTGTGTGTCGAAAATGTAACTAAAAATCTTTCCTGAACAGATAGAATTGTGTTATTTGAGTAATAATAAGCCTAAACTTGTGAAATAAACAGATAGAAGTTGAGAACACACACTTTGTGTGTCGAAAATGCGACTAAAAGTCTTTCCTGAACAGATTGAATTGTATTATTTTGGTAATAATAAGCCTAAACTTGTGAAATAAACAGATAGAAGTTGAGATCACACACTCTGTGTGTCGAAAATGCGACTAAAAGTCTTTCCTGAACAGATTGAATTGTATTATTTTGGTAATAATAAGCCTAAACTTGTGAAATAAACAGATAGAAATTGAGATCACACACTCTGTGTGTCGAAAATATAACTAAAAGTCTTTCCTGAACAGATTGAATTGTGTTATTTTGGTAATAATAAGCCTAAACTTGTGAAATAAACAGATAGAAATTGAGATCACACACTCTGTGTGTCGAAAATATAACTAAAAGTCTTTCCTGAACAGATTGAATTGTGTTATTTTGGTAATAATAAGCCTAAACTTGTGAAATAAACAGATAGAAGTTGAGAACACACACTTTGTGTGTCGAAAATGTAACTAAAAGTCTTTCCTGAACAGATAGAATTGTGTTATTTGAGTAAATATTAGGCTAAACTTGAGAAATAAACAAATAAAAGTTGAGAACACACACTTTGTGTGCCGAAAATGTAACTAAAAGTCTTTCCTGAATAGTGTAAATAGTGTTATTTAGGTTAAAAATAGGTATAAACTTGTAAAATAATAAGTTAAAAAGTTGTAAAAAATATCTTTCTGAGTCCAAAATTTAATAAAAAATGTTGCCTGAATAGTATAAATAATGTTATTTGAGTAATAATAAGCCTAATAAACAGATAGAAGTTGAGAACACACACTTTGTGTGTCGAAAATATAACTAAAAGTCTTTCCTTAATAGTATAAATAGTGTTATTTAGGTTAAAAATAGGTACAAAATTGTAAATAATAAGTTAAAAAGTTGTAAAAAATGTCTTTGTGAGTGCAAAATTTAATAAAAAATGTTGCCTGAATAGTACAAATAGTGTTATTTTGGTAAAAAAAATTAACATAAAGTTGTAAAATAATAAATTAAAAAATTGAAAAATGTTTTTTGTGAGTCCAACATTTAATAAAAAATGTTGCCAGAATAGTACAAATAGTGTTATTTTGGTAAAAAATTAACATAAAGTTGTAAAATAATAAGTTAAAAGTTGAAAAATGTCTTTGTGAGTCCAACATTTAATAAAAAATGTTGCTTGAATAGTACAAATAGTGTTATTTTGGTAAAAAATTAACTTAAAGTTGTAAAATAATAAGTTAAACATAGAAAAAAATGTCTTTGTGAGTGCAAAATTTAATAAAAAATGTTGCTTGAATAGTACAAATAGTGTTATTTTGGTAAAAAAATTAACATAAAGTTGTAAAATAATAAGTTAAAAAGTTGTAAAAATGTCTTTGTGAGTGCAAAATTTAATAAAAAATGTTGCCAGAATAGTACAAATAGTGTTATTTTGGTAAAAAATTAACATAAAGTTGTAAAATAATAAGTTAAAAGTTGAAAAAATATCTTTGTGAATCCAAAATTTAATAAAAATGTTGCCTGAATAGTACAAATAGTGTTATTTTGGTAAAAATAAGGATAAGCTGTGAAAATGTTTGACATAAAGTCAAAGTTTGGTAAAAAATAAACTCAAAATTAAGTTAAATAGCACACAGTAACATACATTTACTACCTAAATCAATAATCAAATGGTCCTAGGTTCGTTACCCCGTGATAAAAGCAAATGGTGAAAACTGTAGGCCCCGTCCCTAATAGCTCTCCCTTCTTCCTAGTACAGATAAAAAAAACCTGCGCTAAAGCGTCCTGTGCCTTGGGGCAACCCTGAGCTGAATATTAATTGGCGGCGGAAACCGCATAGCTTCAGAGATTTGACCCTTGCTGCGCATTCTCAGACATCCTTTGTTGTCTGGTTGAATACCTCCCCTGCCCTATAGTATTGCATACCTTTCTCCTGTTCTTGCGTACTGGTTAACCTTGAAAAAACCGGTTCTGAAAATCTACCGACGCGTTCTCTGATTGGTCAATCAGAATCTTCCTTTGTTCTGACGTTGTGACGTCATTTGACCTTGAACGCACACTCCCCAAAATTCCTTTCTCGTCTACCCTCAGCGCGGAGCGTGGAGTTCACCGTCTTCTGTCTAGCGTGTTGCACCACCGTGTTTCATAACATGATGAAATTACTGCATAGTACTAATTAATAATATTACATATCGCGGGTTCGAGTACCAGGACTGTCCCCAATCGTAATTGGACCTGTACCTACAGCCATTACCACCGTTCATAGCGTTCATAAACCATAAACTCTTATTTTCAATATTATAAACATTAATTATTATCGATTTATACGTTACATACTTTGCAGTAATGAATATAAAACCATATGCATAGCGTTTAATACCTCTAATTACCTTCTATATACATATTTTTCATAAAATAAATAAATATATATTCATAAAAAGTTATAAACATGCAAATACATAAATGTAAAGTATTCTAAGTACTTGCTAATGAATTCTAAGTACGTGCGAATTAATTAAAACCCGTGCAAATGAATTATAAGTACGTGCAAATGAATTGCGAATATTAAATAGCGAGCGAGCTTATCTCAGATCCCAACTACTTATATTATATTCCAGTGCTGTTAACATTCAAAGGAAAACCATAGATGGCAGGTATGTGCAAGAAATTAATATCTGAAGATAACAGTTTATCAATTAAAGATTTGAATTAAATTTATTAAATTTACTGTTCAAAATTGCATCTGTTAATATCGGTAGTTTGTTTATCGTTTATCCAACAGATTTCAACCAATCTAAAGTCCTTAAAGAAAAAGTAATGTGTTAAGATTTTCTCCTTACACCTTTATTTTATACTCTCGTGATGTATGAGGATGTGCGTAACAAATAATACCTTTTCAATGTGTACCAGTCTAATGTTTATCATATGTCTTTGACAATTACTTAAGACCTAACGTTCCGAAGTCAGGAGTCGTTTATCCATGCTGATCTGGTGCGGGGCACATCTATCTGCTAACAGTCGCTAGAACTAATTACTAAGAACTCTAAACCTGGTCCTCATAACATAACCACATATACATTATTAGAACTAAGCAGAATTGTAGGTTACGAATTGTTAGGTTAGAGGCGCCAGGTTTAGAGCTCTTAGAATTAGTTTAAGGGACACTTAGCAGCTGCATGTGCTCGGCACCAGACCCTTGGCGATGAAAAGTCTGGACGAAACCAAATACACTCACCCCCCCCCCCCGGTCTAAGCTCCTAGCAAAACCACCTCACTCTCTGAATGGAGATTGACACCCCCTCTTCTATTCTCAGCTATACTGTTACTCACGAATCAGATGAGAGATTTCCCACTGCACGAACGCGACCGACGAAGCCTCCTTCCTAGCACTCTCCCTCCTTACCACCCCTCTTAAGGTACCACCTCTAAAGCCCACACGTGCATAGGAGAACGCTCTTCCACAAATATGGCGGATCGACCAAACCTGATTTTTCCGTTGGGTCATTTATATTCCCAAAACATTAATTACCTGTCACACGTTTAATGAATTCATAAAATGCTCGAATTTTTAAACACTTGATTGTATGAATTTGTATGTAAATTCGGTTAGAGCAATAAAAGCATTCAGAAGAGAGATGATTACCACATAAACGGTCAATCTGTGTTAACAAGAGTACGCTGGGTACTGAGTTCAAACTCCGAGAAAGTCGAGGAAATTCCTGAGTCAGAGGATACGCTTATCTTTCTAGCACTTAAAATATGGCGAGCATTAAGGAAAATTAGAAACTTTTATCACAAGACCAGTTGAACAGCCATTCTCATTAATAAAATTCTCCGACTGCTACGTGAGTTCCAGGTTGAAGATTACCAAAACGTTTCAGCTGTAGTTTCCCAGGCAACTATACATTAGGTCCCCCTGGACATCTGGAACATAGAGAAACGATTGTGTGCCCTAACGAACACAGATATATATCAGCTGCAACAACTTCCCCGTGGTAAAGATCGAGAGAAGAAAATTGTTGCAGCTTGTAGGAAAAAAGAAGCAATGAGGGAGATTGACATGATTGATATTGGGGCGGTTGTAATGTATTAGGGTAATGGACGTAGGAGAATTATTGCCTCTCACTTTTCTCACAAGAGATTTGTTGTATCCTGAAAATGGAACGAACGGTATGTTCCACTATGTGACACGTGTCTTGCGAAAGAGCAGAGATACAAAGCTGATAATTAATAGCAAGCTATATCAGGGAAAGCTCACTCGGAAACAGACATTGGTTCAGTTGCTGAAGAAATCAGCCAATAACAGTGAACAAAGATGGCAGCACGATGTAATGAATTTTAATATGTAGATAAAATGCAAAAGGTGTAGGTTTGTTTTTCAATACTTACATAAATAAGGCTTAATTATTAAATTCTAGAATCGCATATGATAAACGAATTTTTTAAATTTAGACTAACGAGAATTCGGCCTGAGATATCAAACCTTATTTAAGTATAAAATAGTAGCCTTGGTTCTTAATTTACATTGTATACTATATGAAAACTAGACGATCTGGAACTTGCAGCTTTCCAGGCGACGAATGATGAAAGATTGTCTCGGACTTATCAATCAGGTTATTTGTGCAAAGGATTAAAAAGCTTCTACCCTGAAGATGAGGGTGATGCTATCTAGCTCTCGAAACGTTTGAATCCTTTCCACAACTCACCTGGTCGATAAGCCCGAGAGAATATTTTCATCAATAAGTGTTTTAGCTTTAACAGAAAACCGTTTACAAATAGTGATAGAATTTTGAGACAAGACCGAGGACGAGACAGACCTATCTAAAATCGAGACGAGACCAAAATTTAGTGACCAATACTTTCTTTCGTTCGTTTCCAAATTTACTTTTTGCTCTGCCGCTTCTTCAGACACACCACGTGGATATGTACCTAGCAATTTATAGATAGGCCAGTCAACGCGCATATATTAATTACTGAGAGTATTCATTAGTTGAAAACGTGAGCATGTGTTGCATATACAGAGTGTCCAGTAGAATTACTACGAATAACACAATAACAATTGAAAATATCTCCTAAACCAATAATACTAGAATAATGATTGTTGCCTTTTGTGACAGAACTCTCCCAGTTTTATCACTACCCATTAAATAAAATAATTGGTGCGTATGGTGAGCGTTCTGCACATGGCTAAACATATGGACTCAAATGACTTCAATGCTGCTATTTGTTTGATGAATTTCAGAACGCAGAAAAAATAGGTTTACGTGACCTTAGGCAGAAGATAACCGAGACTTGTTAATCCGTTAAGCCACGAATGCTGCAAAACACTTGGTAACACCATCTTGATATTTCATTGGCCACCAAAGACGCGCATGTGGATAGCTACTTAAACTTAATTAATCTAATGATTGATATAAAATCAAAATACCGTTAGTCTGGTATTATTAATTTCAGAAATATATCAATTTCTTATTGATAGAATTTTTTCCGCACACGCAGTAGCTATATACTTGTATAATTAAGTCCCTTAATTGTTTGTGGTGTCATAACGAGGCGTCAAATAGAAAAAAGAAAACGTCATTAAGAGAAGTCTATTCCTATACGCTGTGAAAGTCTGTGATGTCACGCTGCATATGTTTTGTGCTATATATTTCGAGACTGGAGACAAGGTGCAGACTTCGAGACGAGAATGAGTGGGTGTTTATACCTCGGGGAGAGACCGAGACAGGCATTTACAAACCGAGACGATATCGAGAAAAGAGAGGACGAGATCGAGACACCAAATCTCACCTAGTCTCGTCTCGATACTAGGTTAGTTTAAAAGCATAGAAACTGGCAATATACGGGAAATTATGAAAAACTTGGAACGGTTGTGTGTCCCTACATACAAGTTATTACCGAAGGAACCTCCAAACACACACACACATAGCACAATGAAGTAAACCATATGCATTCCAGGGCCTCTACTAAAACCATATCCTGAAATCACGATTCCCGTTACCGAGACAGTATAAAATAGCTAATGGTGACTTTGGATGAAGTCCCAACATTAGGACTGGTTAGCTTTCTTCCGTTAATTTAATACTCACCCTAAGAACATTCTACACTCAGTATCCCTTTCTATTAGGTCGCATTAATTCACCCTCCGCGGCGTGTTTATTCATCTTCAACGATACGTCAGTTTCACTTTGCGTTGGGGTTGACGTTGCGAAAATGCAAGTGGCGGCAGAGGATGAGGGAAAGAAATGAAAAGGGGGGGTCGTTCCCCCCATCCCCTCTTTCATCCCATCCAGAATAATTAAGGGTTACCCGTGCTAATGGCAGTTAGGTCTGGGTAATGGCATTAGAAACCTCTCAACACGCAGTGTGGTGCTCTTAATGAAGTCACAGGGGGAATGTCTGGAGTTTGTCGCACAATTCTTCCGGCGTGAATGGGTTAGTCAGGTGCATCCACCTTCTCCATTTTAGACCGGTCTCATCTTGGCGGGGAAACGCCGTGTTGCGGGAGACGGGAATTAAATGTTACGTTCCACCCAGAGATGTCCCAGGACAATGGAGGCAGAAACACCAATTGAACCATCATGCATGCTCAGAAAGGCGGGTCGTCGCGGGATAACTGAAAGGTATTATGGGTAATGAAACAATGGCGGGAATGCATCTGACAAGAGAAGCTCAGAAATTATCAAGGCGCTTGAGGGAGAATGGCAACTGCCACTTTTAGGCTCCAGATAAGGTACCTCTGGAGCCCACGTCGCTGGAGACTCCAAAGCGACTCCTCGAGACATCATTTCCAGCGCTTCGCTTATACCTGTCGCGTACTTTTGGGACACGGATGCACTCGTTCCTTACCTCCTGCACGTCATTCACTTTGAGGCGTCCCATGGTGCCCCCCCCCCCTTGATATGGTCCACACAAAACCCCATTAATTTCTACGTGGGTTGACATAGGACAACCTCTGGAGAGAGACAGCCCGGGGAAGATTACTCTGCGACCAAGAAGATGAAATATGACAAGGAAATTCCAGCGACAATGCCGTAAGAAAAGAGGGAAGAGGTTAATAAGAAAAAAATGACGAAAAGCGGAGGGAAAAATATAACAAGGATCCCTACAGTGCTGCCACCGTAACGTGAGCCATAATGTAGCATTATTAACTGCACAAGATGAGTGTAAACAGTGACATCTACCGAGCGACTTTACAAATTTTATTGGTTCTTCACGATAGCGTTGTCGCCATGTAATCAAGTAGTCCCGGGTTCTATCCCCGCTAAAGATACATTGCGTGTTGGGTCGAATCCAACTTTAGACCTAGACCAGAGTGACTCGTACCCACAATTTACAGTTCGTTAGATAGTCTACATGCCCTTGTGTTTTACAACCAACTGACTAGATCATACAATTTGTTCCCTTATCTTAAGCTACATGTTGGTCGACAACAAGTTCTAAAGTATACGTGATATTGCTGAAATTCCAGCTTTCATTGGCAAGACCGTTACCATATATTATAGGCTAATAAAGTGGACTCAAAACAAATTTTGACAATCTATTCGTTTTCTACAGACATGGTGATTGATAACCACACAAACATTTTCAGGAATAGCCATTCCAAAAATCATCTTCATCGTCGCGATTATCCTTGGAATGTTATAAAAACGCCCTAAAATAGGAATTTAAAAGATATAGCTACGAGTATATCTGGAACATCCTGGCACATATCTGACTGAAAATCCTCCAAATAAGTTTCTGGTTTCGAATCCCGTCGTTGATATAGATATGCGTCGATCTAGTATTAATTCATCAGTTCCATCTAATCTTTATTCATCCTCATCGTCGCCATTTAAACTTCCAAGGCAGAGAAGAGACAGAGAATAAGAAAAATACAAATGGCACATTTCTCTTGCAAGATGAAAATTTTCGTCGAGAACAGGTCAGTCTCAGCATATTATTTCACTATCAACGTCGTGGAAAACAATTGCAGTCCAACTTGTTTGTTTGTTTTGGCCACAATCAGCATACAGACCAGGCTAAAGGTGTGTACTAAGTTCACTCGGAACTTTATGCTGGCTAGATTATTACCACGCTGTTTTCTAAAATAGGCATATAGAGAGACCAGTCCAATGTTGTTTAAGCATAACCAACTTCCTATCTTAACTAGGAATTTTCATCTACGTACAGTCACCGGCAATAAAAATGAGAGACCTAGATTCTGGAGTACTCTCTTCCCTGCAAGGCTTTTTGTGTGTTGCCTAACACTATGGCTATAAATGGATTTTAATAGCTAATTTTCAATGGCAAATTCTAACACAGCCGTAGAGCTAAACAACACTTATAACGTTTTGGAGGGAAGCGAGTATTTCAGGATATACATGTCCATTTTTATTGCCGCTGACTGTACATTTTACCCATGCAAAATCCAAAAGCAACTTCCCAGTCTCCTGGCTGAAACCCTGGCTTGACATTTTTTTTAAGTCCACTTTATGCACAGGAAGGCTAATTGGGACTGGACCCACAGTTCAAAGTGGGATCCAAACTACTTAAGCCTCGACCGGGTACCGAATCCGCGACCACTTGATTGAAAAGCGACGATATTTCCTCCAAACCTAGTAACTTGGAGTTATTTTTTGGGTGTTTTTTGTCATAAGGAAAGGTAGGACCTCAACTTATTGTCGATTTCGGCCTTATTATACAAGAGTTGCTCCGACTGTTTGAGGATGGGTGAACCTCGGAACAGCTTTATACAGGCACACTGTTGGGAATTGAACTCCATTGTGGTATTGAGACGCTCTACTGAACTAGATCACTGTGACTCATCTATCCAGTTCCATAGTTGCAATATAGGGCCTCCCCGATGGCGCAGTGGTAGCGTCGTCGCCCTGTAATCAAGGGGTCCCAGGTTCGATACCCGGTGGAGGCACATAGTGGTTCGGATCCCACTTTAAACTGTAGGTCCTGTCCCGATTAGCCTTACTGTGCATAAAGTGGACCTAAAACACCAAATCAACCAACAAACCAACCATAGTTGCAATAAACGTAGTGAGGTAATATTTGAAAATTACATACATATGAAAGACTTAAGCCCCTTAGTGAATATTTACGCAATTTAAAAATCCAAGCCATGTGTTTTCATTAAGAACAGTAGCGTACCCAAGGTTGGTTGGTGGGAGTCATAATCCCCCTCCCCCAATTTGTCCATTTAAAAAAAAAAGAACGTCGAAGGCAGGAAAAGTCTCAAAATGAGGACTGACTACAACAAGTATACGTAACTCCTGTTTAGAAAACTCCTGGTACGTCACTGTCTAAGGATACAATGAAATCAGAATACTGTCCACGATCATCTGTCATTAAATTACTAACCGCCGTCGTTAAGTAACAAGGAAACACAGACTTTTAAAATAGCAGACTTCGTGCAGATTCGGAGAGGTCGCCTTGGATCAGATAATCGTCTTGATCACGTGTTATCCTTTGCCCAGGAACCTTAGCCTTGGAAGACATTCCCGCATTGATCGACGTCACGAAAACAAAAGATAAACAAAAAAATTGAATTGGTTTTTCCTTTTACTGTTCGGCTCCCGATATCACCAAACTCTTTTATTGGGTCATTTCTCACGACACAATTTGGCCACAGGAATTAGAAGCTGGATGGGTACCATCAATTCTTCATCCGATTGTCTCCAGTAAAAACATTCCACTAGGGGATTGAAAAACGAAAAGATAAAGGAAGAAAAGGAGAGGAAGAGAAAAATAGACACAGAAAGCAAGGAAGAGGGAAACAGTTGGGGAACAAGTGGTATTATGGCCGTATTTGTGTACGACCGTATTGTGTATATTTATTTTGGGCTACTTAGAATCTATTATCCCTTATGTTATTGCAAATTTGGGCTCACGCTAATTGTCATAGTATGAGGCGAGATAAAAAGACCTTGATACGCACCTACTTATTGCATCATTTTAAGTGTTTAATATGTTAAATATCTATGATGACGTAATTTGTTTTGTTCATTTGGGTAGTCTGGTATGGTTATGGATTAACCTTAAAACATTTGATTGTGGGTTGTTAGGAGAGAGATAATATAAATGTTGCTGGATAATGGAAGTGATTTTGGAAATGTGAATGTGTTAATTTGTGTAGCCAAGAACTATTATGATCTTAATACAATTTTGTTTGTAATAAGGTGTTTAATTACGAGTGCAAGTGTAATATATTAACATTAACTGACATCTAAATATATTTTTGGTGTGCGAGAGTTAGCAAGGTTTACGTTAACATATCCTTATCTGATTTCCCACTACCTGAGGGCTTCAAAGTAGGCTGATAAGTCTCATGCTCGCCGTCGAGGAATAAAAGTAAGTTGATCCATTCAGAATAAACCGGGGAACGTAACAACCTAGAGGTAAGGAGAAAGTAATTATAAACAAAATAACTCGACTTGCCTTGGTTTACTTTACTTCCGTTTATCTGCCACTTTTGGCTAATCGCAAATATGAGGATGAGTGATGAGGGTGATGAAACTGATGAAGGGACACTCACAAGAAAACACCCATGCTCAGGCCGGGATTCGAACCTGGGACCCTGGTGTTTATTGAGGTTTGACATTCCTAGATTATTGTAATTAACTTCTTCATCATAGTGGATTTTTTACTTGTAACATTATTAACGATACTAGAAGTATCATAGTAATAATTGTTAATTGAATTCGTAGTGCGATGTTCTAACCACACCGCCACGAAGGTCGGCTAGTAAACAGAATAAAAATATATATACGAATAGAAAAGAAGACACGAAGATAGGATAAAGATAAAGAGACAGAGAGAGAGAGAGAGATGACAAAGTAAGAAGGAACGAGCAGAGAAAAAAGGAAGTAGACTGATGAGAAGAGAGGAAAGTGAGAAACAGATGGAATGGTTGCAGAAAAATACTCGCGCACACAAATATAGGGAGGGGGAAGAGGGACAAAGAGTCTTAGAGGAAAGGAGAAAAATAAAAAAAATACACGAAGAAAGACAAACATATAAAGAAAGAGGGAGAAATAAGTAAAAGATTAACAGATAAAGACGGAAAGGAAGCCAGAGAAGAGGACAAAATGAGAAATGCGTCGACGCAGATATGGCGAGAAAATTGTGGAAACAGAAGATATATATAAGTACTAAAACAAACAGAGAAAAGGAGATAGATGTAAAATTTAGACAAGAAGAAGCGCGGAAGGATGAAAAAGAAGGGATGGTAAAAAATAAGCTTCAGAATGTCAAATGAAAAGTAAGAGAGAAAAAGGGAAAGAAGGAAGACGTAAAAGGAGGAATATACAGAGAATATGGAAAACCGAAAGAATTAGACAATAAGAATCGAGGCAAGAAGTAGAGAGAGAGGTAGAGAGAAGCAACTCTACTGAGGAGAAACACACAAACAGAAGAAAAAGGCAGAACTCCCGCGGGGGATCAGAACAACCATCCTCAGTGACTTCATCCCACCCATTTTCCCCCTCTTTTTGCAAAAGGAACGTGGGATGGTGGCAGTATGGTGGCCCCATCCGGCTAGAGTTTGAAACCGTTGATTTTCCGAAATCTCGCGGGTCTGATCCCCCTTGCGGGTTGATGAAGGGTCGGGAGGGGGTGGAGAGGGCTGTTGCCGAAAAGAGAATTTAAAACATTGTAAATCGAATCGGGCCAAATTGAAGCGTCGGCGGTAACTTCCCGGTTCGCGGGGCATGCGGGCACCATTCGGACGCGAAGGCCTACGCGCAGACCTATGTTATTGCCACGCGAAAACCTCCCACAAGAGGATTGCGCTTAATTTAATGGCCTACTGCTGAAGCGGGCTGTTCAGAATTTAAGCGCGAATTAAAAGGATGGAGTGGATATATAGGTTCTCCGCAAACCGTCTTACTGTCTGTTCGGTTGCGGTCAACCCCCTTTTTTTTGTTTGCAATCACCCAATTTACAGTAAGCCATTGCACATATATTTCACACACTGTTATTTGCATGTGATTGTCTTCTCAAGGGACATTGCTACAAAAAAAAAATAACGGTTCAGTTTCGCGACAACTGCTGTTGCCAATATATTTTTGCGGAATATAGTTCTTTTGGGAGTTCTGGAGCAGGTTTATGGCCGTATCTATGTTGCTCTCGAAGATAGAGGACTGAAGCGAAATTCTATTGCTGTTCAATTTTGCTCAGACTTTACAGTGTACCATCCCGGTCTCTTTGCGCTGCACTCATGCTCCTAAAATGTAATTACAGTCTTTTCTAAACATATGCAGTACTAGAATTAAACAAAAGCTGCATTTGGAGGAAACTTGCCATTGCTGATTCTATTGTAAAGAGTATTTTAAATACAGCGTGTCCGTAAAGTCATGGTGCACTTTTGACCGGTCACAGGAAGGCAACAAAACAAGATAGAAATGTGAAATCTTCACCAAATAAAAGGATAACTCTCCAAGTTTCCGTAGTATGATGCGCAAGCGTGTGCGCACACATGTGATGACGCAACACCACGAACTGCGCAGCAGTGGAACAGCCCTCGCCCACGCCAGTCGAGATGTGGACGGTACAGAGGAAAATCCAGTGTGTTCTGTGGCTTGCGGAAATGTATGCAGTGCCACAATTTCCAGAAGGTGTCATCTTTCAACATGACTGCGCGCCTCCACACTACGCCAACATTGTTCGTGAGTTTCTGGATACAACATTCCCCCAGCTGTGGATAAGCAGGGGTTCTGTCAAGCCATGGCCACCACGATCCCCAGATCTGACGCCATTAGACTTTTACTTCTGGGGTTATGTGAAGCAACATGTGTACAGTGAACATATCAACGACATTAATCATTTAAAACAGAGAATCACAGACGTTATTCACTCTGTTACACCAGACGTCCTTAACCGTGTGTGTTAAGAACTTGAGTATCGTTTAGATGTGTGTCGGGCAGCAAATGGAGGCCACATCGAACTGCACTGAATAGGTAAGAAACTTGAAGAGTTTTACTTTAATTTGGTGAAGATTTCACATTTCTATCTTGTTTTGTTGCTTTCCTGTGACCGGTCAAAAGTGCACCATGACTTTACGGACACGCTGTATTTAAAATGAAAGAAAAATACGGATTGTTATTATTAATGCATACATATATTATTGTAATTGTATGGACTTGTACTTTTGTTATTTGGGGTTGCTTTCCTGACACTTTTTGGTAATCGTTGCGAAGTGATGAGGACGAGTCATGATGATTAGATGAAATTAATGAAGGGGCACTTACAAAGAACACGTATACCCACGTGGGCACTCAAACCACTTTAGTGTAGATATTAAAGATCAACCACATAATACGCTCGGCTTTTATTAACGTAACTATTACAATATATGAAAATAATATATACTACATCTCTCACACAAATTTCTTTCCGAAGAGTTTACAATTGCAATCTGTTCATTTTTAATTACGTTTTGTCTATTTTCAGCGAATGTTAATGTAATTTGTTCTGTAACCAATATGGTTATTAATGAAGAAGAACCAATTAACTTAAATTAACATTTGGTGAAGCTTTATATTAGTGCAACGAATTTATTAACATTGTACAGTAATTTAACCAGTAATTAAAAATTCTTAAATTACCTGATAATGTTGGGTTTATCGATTCCAAACTTGGTACACAGTATAAGTTTCACATTAGTGACATCTGTTATCAATGCTTCAACAAATTACATTTAGCAGCACTAAAATATACAACATGCTTCATGCGCAAGTTTACATGGGAAATCTACATAATGTGATTTTATGTTGTTAATGAAGGGGAAGGATACATTTATTCCTGGTACTAGTGGTAAAAAATTAGCACTGTTGCCACGGACACTTGGCGGAAATTGCTGCTCTTCCCTTTAATTCCCAGCCTGGATATTAAAAAGACATCAATATTCCCTCTATAAGTATATTAACGATAAAAATCAGATATTTAAATTTCGTGTAAATATTGGAAAATGTATATCTTATTTGATGTGTATTCAATGAATGTCCGAACACACACTTCTGAGATAAAAACGAGCTTCTATTAAAAAATATTCATGAATAAAGTATTAAATATTCATCTACACTGTAAGTTACTAGAAATCCGATCTAATTTTTAACTACGATATAAGAGAATGTAAATCCTACTCAGCTATGGCTTAACATAACAAAACAAACATTCAAGTAGGACATAAACGTACTAGAAATGCGAACTTCGCTTTCCTCTAATAGAAGGAATCCAATATTCAGGTAAGTTGTGAGGTAGTAGAAGCCCGAATTCAGTTATGGTGTAACAGAAGAGAAACCAATTATCAAGTAGATTGTAAATCTAGTAAAATATCGTATTCAGTTAAGGTGTAACTGAAGCGAAACCAGTTATCAAATAAATTGTAAATGTAGTACAAGCCCGTATTCAATTATGGTGTAACAGAGGAAAAACCAGTAATCAAGTACGTAGTTTGTAAATGTAGTACAAGCAAGCCGGTGTAACAAAAGAGAAACCAGTTATCAAGTAGATTGTAAATGTAATAAGGCCCGTATTCAGTTCTGGTGTAACAGAAAAGAAACCAAGTAGTATTACAAGCCCGTATTCAGTTATAGTATAACAGAAAATAAACCAGTTATCAAGTAGATTGTAAATGTAATAAGGCCCGTATTCAGTTCTGGTGTAACAGAAAAGAAACCAAGTAGTATTACAAGCCCGTATTCAGTTATAGTATAACAGAAAATAAACCAGTTATCAAGTAGATTGTAAACGTAGTAAAAGCACGTATTCAGTTATAGTGTAACAGAAGAGAAATCAGTTATCAGTAGATTGTAAATGTAGTGAAAGCCCGTGTTCATGTATGTTGGAAAGGAAATGAATATTCAGGCTGTAAGTGTAGTACGAACACTCTCATATTAAGTTATGTGATAACAGAAAGTTGTCTTGTTCTATTGAGGGAATCGACAGTAAGTTCTTTCGCATGGTTGTGCGGTGAGCATGAACGGATCACCAGAGTCCCATCTGGTTGGCCCAGCTCGGTGGCGGTCACGCAACTAAAAGACATTTGAATGAACTTCGGCATTTTTGAGCCTTTCTTTAACTATTTACAGCCTTGGGGAAGGAAAAGGCAATTTCTAAGTTCACACATACATAACCAGGCCGTGTTCATTTCGGATGTCCTCTTCAATAACACGAAACATCACATGCTGGACAGAAATGGAGTCGAGTTCTGGGAAACCCATAAGCACCATGGAAATCACATCTGCGTGTCTCCTTCGGTGTCTCGTGTTCGTTCCTTCACAGTTCTCAGTTTGCACGGATTGCAAACGACTTGTCGTCACGGCGTATCATTCTCTACTTGTACAAAGGACATTAGAACTGCAATTTTGGTGCATTCTAACGTGGTGGAGTGTTAACAGAAAAGGCCATCCCTAAGGTATTGTTGTAACACAGCCGCCTTGCAATCAAGGGGTCCCGGTTTCGATCCCATTCAAGTCAAATCACACAGTGGTTCGTATCCCACTTTAGATTTCGGATTCAGTACCGATTGGCATAAACTGGACTTGAAAAAGATTATGACAAACTTTTGTAACAACGTTTCATTGTTTGTAGCGTAGATTAATTCACAAATACACCCATACTCTCCTCCACGCATGCAAAGGGTATGAGGGAGGGGGACAAATAGAGAGAGGGAGGAAGGGAAGGGGCGAGGTAGATTGCTAGGAGAAAGATGAAGGGAAGTAGATAGAGAAAAAGAGACGGACAGAAGTAATTGCAGAAAGAAAAAAATAGATTTTGCTTTGATTTGATTAGATTGTCGTTATTTAGCGTCGGTTTTCTTCCACTTTTGGCTAATCGAGACGATGAGGATGCACTCACAAAGAACACACATGGCCAGGCCGGATTTGAACTCTAGACCACTGGTGCCGTTGTGCGAAAAGCTATTAAGACAAAAGAAAAAAACAAAGGAGTGAGATAGAAATAAAGAGAGAGAAAAGGTAAAAAGGAAAGAGAGATACAAAGAAGTGAGGAAGAAAATGAGAAAGAGAAGATGACAAAAGAAAGAATTCGGAGACCTATAAATCATTGACCAACTCATAATAATACATCTGCACCCGAGCTTGCCATGTTTTGATTGATTGATTGATTGATTTGGTATTTTAAGTTCACTTTATGCACAGTAAGGCTAATTGGGACTACAGTTTAAAGTGGGATCCGAACCATTTAGTGCTTCCATTGGGAATCGAACCTGGGACCCCTTGATTACAAGGCGACAATGCTACCACTGCGCCATCGGGAAGGCCCTTGCCATGTTTTAATACAATGGTTTGCAGCTAAAGAGAATTCTGCACACCAACAGCACAGATTTTGAAAATATCAAAATATTAAAATATCTTAAACGGCACTCTAGAATAGAGAATGACAACACTTTTTCTGTTTCTGTGTCCAATGTGACACTCATAAGTTATACGAACCCCTACTTTAAAGAACTTTCCATAAATTAAATTACACATATTTTTTCTGAGCACTTCTCTCTTTCTTTATTATAATACTTGTCGTTTTTCACATCCCCGTATGACGTAGACGTTGAGTAACGGGGTTCAAAGCTTGAAAGAGATAAAGAGAGGCCATGTTGGATATTTATTCTTGTGTCCCTTTGCAGTGAGTTTCAAACAAATGCAAACATATGCAAATTGTTGATTTCAGGCGGGAGTACATAGTTGAACGCCCTGGATAAAAGGGACGCCAGGGGGCACACATTGCACATTTTCCGCGTCGCAGTTGGCTGAATTTCCGCTTGCAACAAAGTGATTTTAAGGTTTTTATAGTAGTACCTCCCATCCATTTGCGAATGTTCTTTATATTCGACATGTGCATTGCAATTGTTGAATTCTGCCATTGCACAATTATTGTAAATTAGTTTTCAATAAGCAGACAAATATATAGAATCCTTTGATCATGTATTCAATGTAAATTAAAAATGACTAGGGTACATGTGTGAGCAGCCGATAGCCAGCCTTAATGCATTTCATATTGTTCATTTCATTATGATGTGGGAAAAAGCGATTTTGAGGTATTTTTTCGACTTGTTTAAAGTGCACTCGGATCGACTAATTGGGACCGGACCTACAGTTGAGAGTGGGATACGAAGCAGTGTATCATGTGGCGATAGCATTTTTACATACATATTGAGAGAGAGGGGGGAGAGAGAGAGAGAGAGAGAGAGAGAGAGAGAGAGAAAGATAGAGATGGAGAAAGAAAAACTGTTCCATTTTCTCTTACTCTTGTATCTCTCTCTCTTTCTCTCTCTCTCTCCCTCTCTCTTCTCTCACCCCCCTCTCTCTCCGGTCAATTTTAGCCAATAGCGCGGTGATAAGGACCAACGATAATGAGATAGAATTAGTAGATACTCGCAAAGGAAGATCCATACGGAGGCCAAAACTCAAATCTGAAGACTTCGGTGAAGTAATCAAACAACGCTATTGACAATTTTTTTCCGGCATGAACTAATACAGTACCTAGATTATCATTGTACAAGTTAAACATTGCGTGATAAACATGAAAACTTATCATTAGAGCTGAAACATTACCTGGAAATTTGAAACACTAGTAAATTCTGTCACTTTTCATGGAATCTTATGTGAGAAGATAATGCAGACGAAAATTAAATATAAAGTCATGCACATGGCCAAAAAGTTTAGCCTGGAAAAGATGAATAGAAATTCTTTCCAATCTTCAATGCAAGCTACAACTACTAAGTAACGTACCCTTCACCGTTAAATCTTATTAGATACATAAGTTCACCCCATAAGGAGAAGATGAAAACTTTAAAATAGTAGTCACTAAGGTGATTAAACTAAACTTAACTTTGCTAAAATATAATGCATTCACTTACATATTTGGAGCGGTTTGGGTACGTTTAGGTACCACTTACCTGAAAAGACAAATAATTGATGATTAGTTGAGAGTGACAGAAAATAATCCATTAATTTATTTTTGTAAACCACGTTTGATCTATCATGTTTATATATATATATATATACATACATATATATAAATATTTAATGTGTTTTCTCTACAAACTATAACCTTGTACACCATTTTCCCGGTGGATGAGTTGTGAAGTTGTTAATGTTATTACGAGTAGCAATGTTATCAGAATTCTGTGTGGATTTCCGCATAACGTAATCGCTTTTTGAGTTTGGATGTGTACTTTATTTTTAGTTATATTTATATCCGTTAGAATAGTGTACGAATTAAAGATCTTTTGGTGGTGGGGAAGGGGGTAGATGTCGTCAATCTGCAGCGTAACTTGGGGCTAACTTTAGGAGCACAGAACATGAACCTCAGCTACCAGGAAAATTGTATGCTCTCAATTACTTGATCCACGTGCATAATAAACAGGTAATGTACATATTTGCAAGGAAATCAGCTCTCATTTTCAGGGCAGGTAAATTCATATTATTTGAAGTATTGGTTGCAGTAGTAAAACACTCAGAATACTGACCAAGGCAGAAATTATTGTCAAATAAACATACCAAAAACGTGACGTTTCAAGCTTATAGCAAGGTTTTCTTCAGATTCTGAAGCAAATTGAAATTGATTCTCCTACTATTACTATAAGTGCTCCAGTGTGCTTTGCACCACGCCATGAAGGCGTATAGGGGGTGTGGAATTAGGGCCCCACACGTTCTTGATCTCGGCCGAAGTTGGGAGTGATCTGATCAGCACCACGCCCCTAGCCGCCTTTAGACCCCAGAGTTTCCTCCAGGCACCGGCCGGGGATTCGAATCGGGGCCTCTCGCATGGTAGTCAGACGACTATTACTATAAGTATGAATTGTAGCACTATCTTGGTTCTCAAATTCATTGATTCGCCTAGTATTACTATAAGTATGAATTAAGGTACTATCTTGTTCTCAAATTGATTTGAATTTGGTTCAGAGTCTGGAGAAGACCTTGCTATAAGGTTGAAACGTCACGTTTTTGGTGTGTTTATTTGACAATAATTTCTGCCTTGGTCAGTATTTCGAGGGTTTTATTAAACATGGAAACAAGGCTTATTAGTGTTATTAGTAGTAGTAAGTATGAAAGCGTTGAGTCTGTTAGAAATTTGTATTTTTAACGAATTTTATTGTTCTATACAAATTTAACTGTTTTACAGAACGAATATTTAATTGAAATTGAAATTTAAAGTTAATTAAAATATGTTCATATTTGAATTACCAATTCAAGTGTCTTCCTTAATCAATACCATTTTCAGAGCAAGAATTTAATGTTGTAATGACGAATTGAGATAGTACTGTAATGCATACTTATAGAATAGTAGTCAACATAACGAAGATAACGCTGAGAGTCGTGGCGGAGTGGTTAGCACAGCGCGCTACGACACCATGAGTCGCGTTCTCGAATCGCGGGCTTTGCATGGGTGGTCTCTCTGAGTATCCCTTAATTAATTTCATCATATTATCATCACTCATCCTCATCAACGCCATTAGCCAAAGTGGGAGAAAAGCAACTTAAAATAACATAAACACAAATAGCGATTCATTAAAGGTATTGGTGTTGTGGAGGAAAAGCATGAAAAACAAAGATAAAATATTTAAAAAAAAACAAAAAAACACTAAAGTAACTCCAAGGTAAGGAAATATACCGGTGCATGAGAGCTACGTGTTGCTAAAGATATAAATATCAAAAGGTAATAGCAACTTGATTGTATAATTCTTAAAGTTCTTCCACAGGGTAGAATCTTATGAAAGTATGAAAACTGTTCTACGCCCAGGGCTTGCTGTGTTTAATTATTAGTCTCAGTTACTATATTTAACACATTATTAACAGTAATGTACATAACTAGAAACTAGTTAGCACTCGTGACTCAACACGTTTAAAAGACACTTCCACTGAGATACTTACATTACACATGCGTTGCAAAGTCGAATCCTTCATTTAAATTCCAACTGCTATTTTCAGCAGATCAGAAAACAGCAAATAATCACTAGATTACTCACCAATATGTCTTGAAAAAACACAAACATACACTTACTATCTAATGTCCTCTTTCTTTCCCTGTTACAGTAATCAAGAATGAATGTCCTCTTTTTTCCCATCGTTACCAAGTTGCCAACTACGCACAGAATATTATCATACCTAAACGTGTGTTAACACTAGAAATCTTCTTTGACCATACAGGCCGGTATTATACAATGAACGAATAACATTTGGTCAAACGAACATGTACATAAATTAAACATAGAAACAATAAATCTTTTGCTACGACATAATTTGTGGTCGTCCCAATCACAAATATCGAAGGAAGTAACTAATATCTAAAAGATTCAGTCTCTTCGTGAAGATGGAGCTCTTTGCAAGTTGTGTGCTTTTCTCGTACTGTAAACTTTATGCAATAAATTGGTTAACATATTACTTCCTGTTTTAGACAATGATAAAAATGCTTAATGTATAGTTGAATGTTTCTTGATATTAAGCAGGGTTGGCACTGTCAGGTCGTAATAGTCACGATGCTCGCTTCATGAATCCAATGGAAATATTTTATAGGTAGATGAAAATGTCTATTGTGGAGGGTGTGGTTTCTGCTTTAGGATCATTCCAATCCCAAAGGCGATAATGAATATCGCATGTATGGGATGTCAAAACAAACACAAATCCGGATTCGAACCTATACTGTATCCCTGGTAACACTGGAGCAAGCGAACGAAAACAAGTCTCTGCGTAAGTAATGACGCTAGACTAATGAACACGTGAGAGGGAATGGAATTGTGTGGAGAGGGAAGCGACTTCAGTTACCAGCCTTTCCAGCAGGGTGTAATGCTTCGCTCTGCTTACTCGATTTCTCCGCTTTCTCTGCATCTATGCGCGGCCTTGCTTCAGAGTAAACCGGGGCAGAGTATAGAACAAAATAACTTTGCGGTAACTGCATAAATGCGTCTAAAGGTCGTGTGGATTCTTTACTTAGGCCATTCTGTAAATGGTGATGGTGTTATGAGTACCACGCTTCAAGGGTCCATTCTTCCGCGTGTTACCCTGATGGAAGGCTGGGGCACAAGAGCAACTTGGACTATGAAATCCCAGAAAACCCACTAAACCGTATGAAACTGAACGCGAGTTGTAGGTGCCAGAGCCTTAGATCCTCATGAAAATGAGACAAAAATAGTCCCCCTCTCGGGAATCGAACCAGGTCGCTCAACACCAGCATCGTTCATAATTTATCGCGCATAAACATCTCCGCCGTTTCAATCTTCCTGGAGCATCTGTTTCTCGAATTACAATTGCAAATCTAACTTCGCATTTTACAACCGTGCCTCTGCACCAAAAAAAAAGAACAACGAAAATGCACTTTTCAAAAATGCGCCAACGAATAATTTTCCTAATGTAGTCCGCTACTGTGTTTATGGGTGAAGTTCGAAGTTTCATAACATCTACCCCCTTTCTCCACTCCTATTACACCTTTATCATCTTCGTACCCTCACCCCATCTCCTTTTTGTTTTCTTTACAACGGACAATAAAAGATTGAACTGGTGATAAGATGCTGGCTCGTACTGGAAGAGACGCTGTTGAATATTGATAAAGTCTCAGGATTCTCTATAAAAAACCCCGAGCTAGTGCTTCGACTTTAGGGGCTATAACTTTTTATGTACTCGTTCATCTGCAGCGAGTGACAATATCTCCTGCGAAAATTATTTCTTATAATGTGCCGAAAAGTGTGTTACGTTTCTTAAGCCCCGTGTACAGCTTAATACGAAAGCTTTACACACCTGGGTACTTTCCATATTAAACGGGCTGTGAATACTAAAGTAAACCCTCTGTTTCTATTGCCCATTACTCCCTCTAGTTCTACGGGTACCGGTTCCTTCGCACGAGCAGAAGTTTTATTTAGAAATTCAATAACTAAGGGTATATAATTGATACAGGTACCTGAATCCAACGCCACAATCTGAAGCCACGCCTGCAGATTGAGAGAAGAGCGACGATTGGTGGATAAAATATGGCACTCTGCAGCACACTGCAAAGGATAACCTTCTCCTGTTGGCTACTGAAAGCACTAGTCAGTGAAAACGTACAAACGAATCATGTCAATTTCGCAATGTGTAAATTAATGATGCAACAGTTCAGCCAGCTGCTGTCGTGCTGAAAATGGGAAGAAAGATATTGCGAGGTACGAGGGTAGTTTGAAAAGTAAAGTAAAAGAAGCAGAGATGGCAGCACCATAATCGAAATCGATACACGATCGATAAGTTTGATCCTTCAAACGAACCCTTGCAGAGTTTCAGCCCAGAGCGTTGTGAGGTTATTGTGTATAAATGGATATCTTCTGGTCTGCAAAACAGCCGTTCACAGCATGAATCACTTCATCGTTATCGGAAAATCGTTGTCCTCCGAGCCATCTTTGTGGTTAGAGAACAAATGGAAGTCAGAGGAAGCTAGATCGGGATAATAGGGCGGACAATCCAACAATTCGACCTTACTGTAAGTCAACGGATTTTAGCCATAGAAACCATTGATGTGTGAACAGGAACATTGTCCTGGTGGGTTTGCCCATCATTTTTTAAAACGCTTGCACGTTCACATACTTCGCGTGATCAAACAATAACCTCACAACTCACTTGACTGAAACTCTGCAAGGGGTCGTTTGAAGAATCAAATGTATCGACCGTGCATTGATTTCGATTATGGTTCTGCCATCTCTGTTTCGTTTACCTTACTTTTCAAACTACCCTCGTATATTGTTGAAATCTTGCAACTTACATTACACCCTGAAGAATATAGAGAATGCTAACACTATATTATCCTGAATTTACATCCCTGTACACCCATAATATTTAATAGTCACACACAAAACAGACTACAGAACAAAGGCGCTCCTAACACTGAAATATGTATGCAATGTGGAGAATACACGATCGGTTATGGCACACGTTAGTAACAAAGGAATATTTGCTCTGAATAGGACAAACAATCAGAAAAATCAAACAACATATGGTATTCTCTCGTATCAAAGGAATACATTTGCCGGCAAAATTGAACCTTTTTTTCTGTTGTTTCAAATGTAAAAGGTAATTGAGATTCATTTAAACATGCTGAATCCGAATATGAAAGTAGTTTTTCTGCATCACGTCAAGATTTCTCGCAATTTGCACTTTATCGTGAGAAAATTGCGGAGATACGAATGATTAGCGTAAGCGGTCATGACAACCTACAAGAATGACTGTGGGTTCGTCGTGCTGAGCACACGTCACCCCGTAACTGGTTGGAAGATCGCCACCTCTGCTGAGACACGTGGGGGTGATGCTGGCAGTCGGTAGGTAGGCCTTGCCCCTCAAGGACTGCTGCACCACGCAAACATCATCTGAAACATTTTCCATTGGTGTCTAACGCTATTGCATATTGTTTCGTAATGCTCGGGTTAATGTGCAAAAGGACCAATAGAACTTTCTGTGAACTAACTAAATTCTTATATTTTACGTTTCCCCCCCTAGTTTTTAAGTTTTGGGGGGGGGGCGTATGCCTTCAATGTGTCCAATGTTTGTCTCTTGTTGACCCTGTAAGATGCAAGATTTGATTTGATTTGATTTGATTATAAAATTTTTGGGTGCGTCAGCACTAAGGCTATTTTGCACCCGTCACACTATACGGGGTCCAGCCCCTTACCGTTACACGTAACAACTCTAACGTTGCTTAATTAAAATCATAAAAGATTAAAATGTTCTGACTGTTGTTAAAAGCCGAGGCTGCAAAGAACACTCAGCACAAATAAGGACAAAACACAGGACAACACAAACAAAATTATACTGGCCATGGGGCCAGTCGCCAGAGCCTCGTTAGTCTTTAGTCCAGGGTGCACTACGTGGAAGTGAGGTTGACTTTTGGGCGCCTACGTGGAAGGTACCCCTTACACCCCGTAAGATGCAAGAGGCTCAGATCACAAACAAACCAAAGAGTGTTCTTAGTGTGTAATGTTTTACAACATCCTCTGAAAGATCCTAATATTTTTCTTGCAGAGACATAGATTATGCAACTGGTATGGATGCAAACGTATTACCATTATGTTCCACAACTACCTTTAGACTCCTTTTTGACGAGTTAATATACAACCGCAGATTATTTAGGCCTTCTCTTAACTGACTGATCAAAGTAGGAAAAACACAACAGTAAATGAGTTTATCCTCTACTGTGAAGTAATTACTCACGATCCCTATACCAATAAAATGTAGTACCTGGAGGGAAAAGTGTTTAATCTTTTAATCTTCATCCAAGTATCTCACTCTTCTCTCTGTTAGTCCTAAATCTCTGACTAAATTGGTCAACTCACTTTGCGTACACACTCTCGGAGTCTTGCCTTAATCGTGGTACCCCCTTTGACCTCATCTATGAACAATTTAAACTCACCTATTATAACAACAAAACCGTTCGAAACCAGTTTACGAATGTTGTCTGATGCATAGAATCCTACTTCATGCAAACAATACTTTTGAAGAATTAGAATATTCTAGATGCAATGTGTCGACCTCAATGGCGGATAGGTTAGCACAGCACGCTACGACGCCAGGGGTGCCAGGTTCGAATCCCAGACCGGACATGGGTAATCCTTGTAAGTGTAACTTGATCAGTTTCATCATATAATGAATCATCCTCATCTTGGCAGATAAGCGAAGTAAAATAAACCAAATCAATCAATCAATTTAGACACGACGTGATAGTGTTCTTGTAACAAAACCAAGAAAGAGTATCGGTATCCACAAATATTGAATTGTACAGAATCTTTATGTGATCGGGCAATATGACCAAAGCTTTTAAAATCAGCATAATTGTTTTGCTAATAATTAGCTAATTTTATCAAAACAACAAAATCTTCGTAGGCCAGTGATATTTGACTTCGATAAGAGAAGAAAGGGGGTGTAAGGGGTGCTCGTTCCACGTAGTGCACCCAATAGTCAACCTCACTTCCACGTAGTGCACCCAATAGTCAACCTCACTTCCACGTAGTACACCCTGGACTGCAGACTAACGAGGCTCTGGCGACAGGCCCCATTGCCAGTATAGTTCTGTCGTCCTGTGTTTTGTCCTTATTTGTGCTAAGTGCCCTTTTCAGCCTCAGGTTTTAACCAAAGTAAGGAAATTTTAGTTTTCAGACACGCTTTTATTTTTGTTGTGATAAGGGGTTGGACTCCGTATAGTGGGACGGGTGCAAAGCAGCCTCAGTGCTGACACACCCAAAAAAATTTAATTCAAATTTTAAAAAATAGAGAAGAAAGGTGAAAAATTCAATATGATAAACACTTGTGCTGAAGGAATATTCAATCTGGATAGGTTTGACAATAAGAACAAAATTCTCCATGCGTTCGTAAGACAGGAGTATTCAATCTTGATAAGACAGGCCATAAAATATAATTAATCATGTGGAACACACTCACAACTAAATAATATTCAATCTGGATGGGATAGACAATAGGAAAATAAAATCCTCTTTACGACAGACACTCGCTACGAAGAATTATTCAATCTGAATTATAGGATATACAATAGCAAAATACAATACTTCCTGTAGTAAACACTCGCAACGAAGGAATATTCAATTTCTATAGAATTTAAAGTAGGAAAATACAATCCTCTCAATGGAAGACACTAGCAAGAAAAGAATATTCAATCTGGATGAATAAATAATAGTAAAAATATCCTTCTCAAAATATTAAATCTGGATAAGACAACGATAGAGAACTCAATATAACAGCTACTCTAATGTAGTGTAATATCTAATAGATTCAAGAAGCGTCAACTAACATATCTAACCATCCGTACACAACTACGAGAAACCAAATTAATGTTAACATGATGCAGCATTCTCTCTACTTGTATAACGTGTGAAAATCGTAAGACCATATTCGATTTGATTGCTAGATGTCGGGCACCTAGTGGGCCGAGTCAGGCGACACCAAAACCCACAAAATAGTTCGCAAAATGTTGCCACGCACCAGTAAACCCAATTCGCTAGCAATTTTCCCGAAGTTTTTGCTAATAAATATTTATATTCGTGTTACGAAGGCCAGGAAGAAATAAAATTCTAATAGGAGGAAATGAGTTGCAACTTGGGATCACGCTAGATTCCTATCTTCCCAAGCAACATGGAATAATTCCTCTGGAGCACTTGCTCTTTTTTCCTTATCGGTTCCTCTCGGACAATTTTCTTCACGTTCCTCGATGTTGAATGAATTTTCTGTGTCGAATTTCAAATTTTAGTTTATCGACCACTTCGCTTCACGCTACCCCATGGTTTCCAAGTTTTCTTGAAGGATAGATCCTCAAGCCCTTTCGCGGATGTACTTTAGGAGGATCTTTATTTATCCGGGAAACACAGTGGAAGTCCTCAGACGTGCACAGCAGCGTCTTTACTGCAGTTATCGCTAGATCAATAATGCTTTTCCATGCTCAAACGATTACCGCAATTTTCCTTAGCGTCTCTCTGTCTGAGGTGGTCCTACAGTGTAATTCTCTGCTGTCTAGTGTCGGCCAGGCCTCGAGGTTTTCAGAAGTAGGCATTCTTTTGATGATGTTCCTAATGTGATATACTTGGAATATATCGCACTTTCCTCTTACATTTTGGTTATGTGCACCTCCGATTTTTCCAACAATAAACCCCTATCGCTAAGAAACTGTAGACAACAATATCGTTTCAGATTGTTGGCTTTCATTACGTTTTGAAGCGGAGATATTTCAAGAATACAAGGAACTTTCAAACACAGTGATACGATGTGGCCAAGCAAATATAATACCAAAGGGTGTTCCGTATAGGACGCCGAATTTGAATCGAGTGCTATTGTTTTGTTTCGAGGTTCGCAGGCCTGTTTTTACCAATGTTGGCATCTGTTGTCATGCCGATTAATGTAGCGTCAATTGTTTTGACTCGTTTGTTGTGGTTTTCTTCCGAAAATCCTCGAATAATCTAGGAGCGTGAAATCCATCCATCCGCTGAGAACGACTGTGTGGTGTGGGTTTTGTCAGGTGGAGTGTGATCTTACACCCTGTGATTTCTTCTTATGGGGGTTTATGAAATCACACTTGTACGCCAACAAACCACGAAACCTTTTGGAACTGAAGGCGGGTGATTGGAGCCATCGGGACAGACATCTGTGAGAGAGTTATCAATAATTTTGTGGAGCATATAAATTCATGCAGACTCAAATGGGAGATGGTACTGCTTACATATATGTGAAATATAACTATTTTCATGATATTTTCCCTATTTTTATTTAATTTTCTAATTCGACGTCCTATACGGAACACCCTATATTTTGAGAATTAACGACACTTGGGTTCGAGTATGAGTGCATGGTGGAATTGTTTTCAATATTTGTTTTTGTATTTTACATTATTACATTAAATTAAATTAAATTTTTGTTATTTACCGTCGCTTTTCTTCCACTTTTGGCTAATCGGTACTGTGGGGAAGATCTACGATAAAGCAGTTTGACGAAGAAACACTCACAAATAACACCCATGCCCAGGTCAGGACTCGAATCTGAGAACTTCGGGTGGCGAGATCTAAAGTCGACCACTTAACGCGTTCGACCACCAAGAGGAATAGGAGAAGCTGTACACATTTCCAAACATATGGAAACGTTTGGATTTATATTGGTACAACCTTTAAATATGTACGATGGTTTTTGATGAACACCAGTATTGGCACATTCCCTTTAGGGTGAAACTTTAAAAGGTCTTCATAAAATTCATTTTTACATGTTCCCATCTCTTTCCATTGTAAAAACCTTAGGCCGATGGTCGAGCCGGAGTGTTGTATGCATGCACCCTGCCTCTTATGGTCGCCACGTGGGTCCATTCCGGCAGCTACATAACATTCATCAATGGCCCAGCAAGCTTAATGCTCTAATAAAAGCCATCGTTATACGCTTCATATTTTTGCCACACATCCTAGTTTGCCATGCACTCCCAGGGCCATATTGTCAACTATAACTTGTGGGACATGTTTGGTGTTATGCGCGCTCGGTTATCCGCGAAATGAAGCTGGTTTCGCGTCTCTAAAAAAAGGTGTCTGTTCTGGCACCAAAAAAAGGGAGGCATGTACCCTGTTGTACACAGCTTTATTATTCTTTTTTCACAAGCTGTCTTTTCGTGGTGTAAGGTGTCGAACTGAAAGGCTGATTCCACAATTCCATGCTTCGGGAGGGGCGTGTAATCAAAGTGTCCCCCGAGGCTTGAGTTCGCCGTAATAAATTTGCTGTGTGCCAAGTTGCGTCCCCATTTCCTAGCATGTGTGTGTGTGTTGTTTTGCATGTGGATGGAGGGAAGAGGTTGGGGAGGTGCGGAGTCGAGCGCAACGGCCCGTGAATGCTGCATCCTTCAGCGTGTGCGTTTGTGTGCGTGATGCGCCTGCCCCGGAAAGCCACACAAGCAGGGCCAATCGCAATTTCGAAGGCGATTAATTTGGCTTCCGGATTGCCTCTGTTACGGTCTCCTACCGTTCGCTCTCGAAAGATGCTCGTTTCTTCTCTTGTGTGCTGTTTCTTGGAATTAAAACCAGGCTTAATTCAGATAACGCATGTAACTTTTCTGTCCATGAATGTTTATCCTACCGACCAATGTCAAAGAATCTATGACAACAAATGTGAGCAAGACAAAGGAAATAGTTACTGGGAAGAAACAAGGGAAATTAACACCAGAATTCAAGACTAGAAGTATTGAACAGATTGACAGCTTCAGATAGAATGAGATGAGAGAATTCATATATAAAACAAATATTTGTTAAGACGGCACTACTTGCGATCAGTGAACAAGGTTCAAATTTTTATCCCTAGATGGCAGGAGTCTTCTGATCAGAAAATTATTTCACTTGTTTGAAAGCTAACGCACTGCGGGGAGGTAAACTGTGACCATATGTGGATTGATGCACAGCGCGTAGTTTCGTTTAGCGCTTAGAAGCACACTTGTACACACAATGGCAAAAGAAACAGTGGGCGAATTGTGCATCACAATTTTCATTCGGTCTGTATTACACAATGTGATGATAATGAATTGAAATAATGGGGTCAATAAGCAGAGGGCGATATGCTTGCTTGAAATCAACGCTATAGAATTAAAAAGTAATGAAAATAGTGGTGGAAAATTTCCCTACCATTATCATTGCCATTGGCTGTACCTTGTATATAGTTATATTTCAGTGTAATACAATACTTTTAAATCATGTCTTTACAAGTAAACATCGATTGAAAAACTAGATCCAATTAACATTCTATTACGATCCTCCACCTACGGACAAGGAACAACACTTTATTTATGTCAACGGCCTCCCGGTGGCGCAGTGATAGCGTCTTCGCCTTGTAATCAAGGGGTCCCGGGTTCGATACCCGGTCGAGGCACATAGTGGTTCGGATCCCACTTTAAACTGTAGGTCAAGTCCGGATTAGCCTTACTGTGCATAAAGTGGACTTAAAACAACAAATCAATCAATCAATCTTTATGTCAACGACGCCAGGTACGGGAGGCTACCTATTACGTTTCGCGTGCATGAACCGTATATAATAAATATTGTATTGAATTGTTTGAATAATTGTAATAAGAGCTCTTGATTAGCAACTTCAAGAAAATTTGATTCAGATTGAATTTGGTTGTTATGAGGGTGTGAAACATTAAGAACAGATGTATTAGGTAAGAAAAAGTCCGATACGTTCGAAGATAAAGGTGTACCCTGCTTACGGTTAGATCTGAGCTTTTACGAAATTCTTGTATTGGTCCTTGATTCGATTTAAAATCATATTAATGAAGATATCATTTTCAGTCTTTATGTACTCCTGCAGAATGGAATATTATTCTGCAGGAGGGGACATTCTTCTGCAGGATTGGACACTCCTCTATAGGACGGGAAATTCTTATGCAAGAAGGACGTTCTTCTGCAGTATGGGCCTTCATCTGTACGATGGAACGTCGGTCTGAAGGAGAGTACAATCTTGTGCAAGAGAAGGAGTAAACGTTGTTCTGCAGGAGGGGACATTCTTCTGCAGGATGATACATACTTCTGCAGGATGGGAAATTCTTATGCACGAAGGACGTTCTTCTGCAGGAGGGACGTTCTTCTGCAGGTGGGGCATTCGTCTGTAGGAGGGAACATTCATCTGAAGGAGGGTACAATCTTGTGCAAGAGAAGGAGAAAACGTTGTTCTGCAGGAGTACACATTCTTCTGCAGGAGGGCGAAAATACCTCGGAGTGACGTACCTTCAGTGAGCATTGAACAGCATTTGCCTTGGGAACCAAAATTACGCATGCGGTTAGAAACACTAGCTTCTGTTAAATTCTGATTTGGAAGCTCTCCAATATATCCTGTCGGCCTTTCTGATCGTTCTGGCTTCGACAGGAATCGCATAACGTGGGCTGCAGAATTCGCAGTCAATCTTTCGCACGTGCAAAAAAAAGAAAAAAGTTCCATATCATCAAATGATAACCAACATTTTTTTTTTCGGTGAAGAAGAAAAAAGAGATATGTTGGCTTCGTGTGTGTTCTCTCCAGAATTATAAACAATGAATCAATTTTTCAGCAACGCCTCTCTCGACTCGAAATGCGGTGGAGAAAAAAATGAATTACGACTTTTCATAATTGCCTTGCTTTGCAGAGGGGCCGGCAATCATTTCGGAAGACGAGTACATCCTACGATAATTAATTTCGCACGCTGCGCAAATTAAAGAAGTTTCCAAAATTTGTTGCATACATTACCCAAAGCGGAATGTCTGTCAATTAACATTCCCGGCGATTCACATGGTGATTTATACAACAACCTGAAATTATACAAAGTTGTGAAGTGAAATAACTCTCTCAATGAGAATTTCAGCACCTTTTTTCCCCCCTGCTTGCAAATGAAATTATGCACAAGACCCGTTTTCACAGTACCCTTCAACGAATAGATTCTGGAACTATGTTTTTTATCTCGATACGCTTTGTGATTAAGTACTATCAAACACTAGATTATCGACTAGCTTGAGTAGAAATACTGTTAGTACAGCGCGCTACGACGCCGAGGGTTCTCGGTTCGAATCCCAACCCTGGCTTGAGTGTTTTTTGAGAGTATCCCTTCATACATTTCATCCTATTATCATCACCCATCTTCGTAATTAGCCAAAAGTGGCAGAAAAGCGAAGTAAAATAAACTACACCAGTCATTCAAGCAGAAAGAAGAAAGACGAGACGTCCTGTGATTCAAATATATACTATTTAAAGAACATTAGACGAAACATATTATCATGTTGAAGTAGATTTCTCCAACATTCAACGAAATAATTTTTGAAACACAAAGATACGATATCCAAAGAAAATGAGAGAACATAAGACTTGATCATTCGAGACTTGTCCGAGAAGGATACAGACTTCTAGAAACGAAAACTTGTCCGAGACGAGAAGGATACAGACTTCTAGAAACGAAAACTTGTCCGAGACGAGAAGGATACAGACTTCTAGAAACGACAACTTGTCCGAGACGAGAAGGATACAGACTTCTAGAAACGACAACTTGTCCGAGACGAGAAGGATACAGACTTCTAGAAACGACAACTTGTCCGAGACGAGAAGGATACAGACTTCTAGAAACGACAACTTGTCCGAGACGAGAAGGATACAGACTTCTAGAAACGAAACAGAGAGTAAGAGTCAAATATCCTTGCACTATCGAGACTTTTGCATGTTAATCATATTTCTTTATTATGTTATTTCATTAGGCATATCAAGCGGATATCTACCTAATTATTTACGTATGAGCCAGAAAAGTCCGTCCATCAGTGGCTTACACTGTGATGTTGTAATATACATTCAGGATACAATCCCGTTTTTTGGAGGGCATGTAGCGTCGAAACGAGGCGTACATTTCTAAACTAGAGACGCTCGCCTCCGTGGCGGGACTGTTATTGTAACACACTACGAGAGGACCCAGGTTCTATCCTATGTCAGGTATAGATGTGTCACTGTGTTTCTTCTATCAACATTCCATTAATACATCGTTATCGTCACCGTTAGCGTTAGCAACGGAGACCGACGTAAAATAATAAAAATAGAAATAAAAACTCGAGACAAGGTGAGACAAGACGTGCCCCTCGAGACCGAGACAAGAACGAGTAGAATAAATGGGATGTTTATACGTGGAGACGACACCGAAAACGAGAAAGTTATTTACGAGTCCAAGCGAGAGTGTAGCAACACATGCAAGCAATAAATTAATAAATCGATACTAGACCAATAACGAGACGGACACTAAAACTCGAGAGGAGACGGGAACGGGACAGCCATTGAACAAATCGAGATGAGACCGATTCACTTCCAAGTCTGGTCTAGTCTCGTCTCCATACAATTTCCAGAACTCAACTTGCAAGTAGTTTCCTCATTTGTCAAGAAATCTTCTTAAAACTCACCTGGTAACATCCCGAGAAGATACCTTGCCATTCGTCGCTAGGAAAACTTCAGGACGTTGAAGCCAAATTGGTTACAGGATATTCTTACTGAGACAACCAAGTTGATCTGTATCATCTCACATGGTGGAGACCATCCAAGGCGGGCCCTTCGGAACACGTCTCCGTCCCCCTCTCTCTTATCTCCCCTTCCATCCACATCTCATTTCCTCAGTTGATAGATTCCTTTCTCCATGCATGTACGACTTCGATATCTCCACCCGTGACGGGACAACGTGAAGAGGTTCTTTTGTAGCCTTAGGATGCTCGGGGTGGGTTTCTTTCTCTATAGGTGTGTGGAAGGAGGGGGCAAAGGGGAGGGCCCTGGAAGAGATTGCCGGAGAAACTCAATATAGACGACACGGAGAAACAAATTCAAGCCTTCGGGACGTAAATTGTGTAATCTGGATATATTGCTTGGATATTCTATTGGATGAGATGACGATCAGAGTATACTTAAAGTAGGATTATTGAGTTGCAAGGTGATCGAATAGTTTCGTCACCCAAGGGGCTACATATTTGTCGGGCTTTCTCTGCGTGTTGTTTATTTCGTAGTTGTGATTGTATCCAGTATATAATTTTGATTCATTTATTTTACTTCGCTTTCTGCCATTTTTGGCACGTCGCGAAAGTGGGATGAAAAATGGTAATATTAAATTCGTGAAGGGTGAATCACAACCGCACATGAACAAGACAGAATAATGTTCTATACAGTACTGGATGTAAGTCCAACCGCCAGAGCTTAGTTAGTCTGTAAGAACGCAGTTCGAGGTGTGTGCGTGTAGGAGAGGTTAACGTTTGGCTTCTAGCTAGAAGTCACCACTTACATCTCCAGTCTACTTCTGTATGAGTGGTGCGTGTTGTGCGTGAGTATGGATTTACTCGTATTTTACATCGCGTTTCTGCCACCTTTGGCTAATTGCGAAGAATGATGATAAGATGAAATAGAAGAAGGGACAATGAAAAATACATATGGACACAACACAAGTACCATAGAGGATTATACTGACCATGAGTTCAGACGCCAGAGCCTAAATAGTCTGAAAAATGTAGTCCAGAGTGTACTACATGGAACGGAGGTTGAGATTTGGGAGTTTTCACCCAAGTGTGTATGTGTGTATATTAGACATACTGGAAGTGATGAGAGCAGAGGTGCTCCAGTCGGTAGGGCGTCTGGCTGTCACATGGAAGACCCGTGTTGGATTCCCGGGGTAGAAACTTTCCATCAATGACTCTTCGTGAAGCGGCTCAAGGATTTAGAATGGGGGACCCTGAGGCTAGGTATGTTTCGTATTTGTTTATACTTTGATGCCAATTTTATAATTAGTAGGTATTGATTGTGTATATTTTCCATTACCATTGTACTTTTAAGCAAGGACGTATTTAGGGGGGTCCTGAAGGTTCGGACCCCACCCCGAAAGATTTATCAAGTATTAAAATTAAGTAATGAAAATATTAGCATTTGTTGCATAATCGATAGTTATTAATTTCCTCTGAACTTTTTTTAATCACAAATTTACTTTTCTCCAACTACATGTGACAACATCCTTGTTATTCGATAAATATTCAATTATTCATCCATTTGCCAGAGCACTTGTTTTTATGTAAATCTTAACTAAAGGTAAGTTACGTAATGAATATGCGCTGTTATATCCCTAATTTTATGGCTACAGTCCTTTTACCTAATCGTGTAATAATAATATAATATTAATTTATGTATTGTAATTATTTTAATTTAAAAATTATTATTATTATTATTATTATTATTATTATTATTCATGAGACACATGGTTCGGAACCCCCGAAACATATTCCTAGATTCGTGCCTGCTTTTAAGGTAGTTTTAATGTTCCACAAGACTACGATACATAAAATATTACATATATAGCATTCTGGGTCTCGTAGACTCACATTGTGCTTACAAGAGTTAATATATTAACGAAAGAAAATAATTTTCAGGAGAGAAATCATTTCTGCATGTACTTTGAAGTAATGAGATCTAATACACTAATCAACACTCTTCCAAAATGTTAACACCAACCACTGCAATGCCAAAACCTAACAGAATCTCTGGACGTTGTACATTCATATCGAGTTGTGCATTCGGCTTTCTATCTTTGCTGTTGTCCGAGTCTCATGGCAAACTAATCACTCACTCATATTTGTCGACATGTTAAACAACATTTCCTCGTTTACTTTGCACACAATTGTATATTTCATGAGTTGCACTTAAAACTGGAAACCATTACCGAACTTCAAACTGATTAGCTCATTGCAATATTATTCATCCATATAACCAATATTTACATAATTTCTCAATATCAACGTACCGCTATGTTTCCCATTGTACACAATTACCATCCTCTCCCATTGCTTTGTATATTTCGTTTCGTGCATGCTTGACTATTCGTTGTGTAAAATTACTTTGTATATGAATGTAATAAATAGGGACCTGGTAATTGTGTACTAAAAACACTAAAATATGTACATATACTTGTATTAAAATTCAAAAGAATGCACTATTTGGCATGAAACTCCAACATTTAATTGATTTCATCTGGACATGTTAACAGAAGAAAGAGCATTTAATTACATAATGATCAGGACACTAGTAATATATATTAACACTAAAATACTGTATGCTTGCAAGCAGAAGGGGCAATAGGTTTTGAAACTGGAAAATATATTCTTACAAGCTAAAACTTACGTAGTTTTAGAATAATTACTATAAAACTACAGGGAGCAATTCAATTGAATCAGTTTCCGAATTCAAGTACAATAGTAATATTGAAAATGATATTAAAAAAGTGAAATGTGTTATTTCTCTGAAAAAACTTCTATCTTCTCGCCTAATAATAAAGAAATCATATCTAGTATTCGATACACGTGAAACTTGTATAACAAAACAGCAAAAAATGCAGGATCGACGAGGATTCAAACCAGGGTATCTTGCATACCATGCAATTTCTCTACCAACCTACCCAGCCATGGTTTCACCTGAGACTTCCCTTCAGCTATTTTGCCTGTGCGCAAATGCCTCTGTCAGGACTGCATTTTACAATTAAATTTCTACATAGTTCATCACCTGTGTGTGTCTCATAATATGGTGATGAACATAAGCATTAGAAAATATTTGAGAAAAAGAAATACGCTATAATATACTGTGCTTACAAGAAAGTGTGTCGATAGTTTTGCTCAGTTCTGAGCGAGAGGGTTCTTTTATCTTAAGGGTGTAAAACAAAAACTTGCAGTATTTCAGCTGTTACCGTCTGTGTGTGTAGAGGAAAGTGGAAGTGATAAAGTTAACCAAGCATATTTTTGGTGTGGTTGAAGCAACTACAAATCAGTACGGGTCTATAATGGTTGGCACCACATATATACCGTCCTCTTATTGGTACCCAGAGGTCACTTTCCATCTCGTATGGCCACCACGTGGATTCTGCACTACAACAACAGAATAACGCATCACTACTGATCCGAAATTATGTGACGAAAACAAGTCACTTCTCAATGCTGCAATCAGCCTACTCTCTGGACAGCACATGTGCACAAGAGACTTTTACTCGTCCCCAGATTGATTTTTTCTTCAAAATACGACGATTTCGAATGATGTAACCCGGCCCTCGTGGCGGAGTGGTTAGCACATCGCGCTACAGTACGAATCCCGGCATGGGCATGGATGTCTGTGAGTGCCCATTCATCAATTACATCATCCCCATCTTCGCAAATTAGCCAAAAGTGGCACAAAAAGCGAAGTAAAATAAAGGAAATCAATCAATCAAAGGACATAAAAGAAAGCCCGATACGAGAGCTGTACGCTATTTCAGAAAACGTGTTTTTGAAGGGTTTTCCAATCATGGTAGCACCGTTGCACCGCCAATGGATGGGAGTACTTCGAAGGGGACATGACTCAATGAAGCTGCAATTATTCTTCTGAACAGATCTTAGATTTTCGGTACTAAAGTTCATGAGTTGACTTGTGTGGGTGTATACTACTTTAAACTGTATATCGAGTCCGCTACTAACATGGGCAAAATGTGAGCTGAAACAATCCTAATAGATCTTAAGATATCATGATGGTCATTTTCCTCCAATTTTGCTCACCTCAAGCGCAAAAGCATTACTTTAACACCCCAACACATGTGCTCGGAGTGCAATCTAACTTTAAATTCCTGTATGTCGAGCATCCTCGTGGGAACTCCAAGTTATTTCCACGTCCACGTGGATTCCAGAGTCCCTTGCATGAGTGCCGCCATGTGAAACGGAGCGAGAGCTCTTGCGTCACGGAATGTACCTTCCTCGAAACCGGGGGGAGACAGGGAGCTCCACGCACACTGTTGGCACTTGCACCATACTTACAGAGAGAGAGAGAGCAAGCATATCAACGTTGGAAGAAGCCACACCCAACATTAACCGGATGCTATGTCGGGAATATGTCATACAGGGGATCACGAAATGTATGCTTCTCTTGGTTGTTCGTGCGGAGTACCGGAATTGATTCTGGGCGTCTGTTTTTCGCGTTGATTACAGTTTCATTGTGGTTTCCGCGGATTGACTTAACCGACTGTAATGATGGGTCAGTGTGATGTAGTGCAAGACATAGCACAGGCGATATTAGACTTAAATTGTACCGTCTTGAGCCAAAGTGGCATTAAAGGTGAGATGCGAGTCTCTTCTGTATAACGTTACCCAAAACAACGAACCGGAGTAGAACAATCAAGTATTGGTGATCATAGAATTATCATATTTCATCCCAGAATATCATAATGGAACGCAGCTTTGATTTAATTTTAGTTACTTAACGTCGCTTTTCTTCCATTTTTGCTAATTGCCATGATGATAATATGATGAAATTGATGAAGAGACACTCACAAAGAACACCCATGCCCCGATTTGGATTCGAACTCGGTTTCCCTGGCGTCGTAGCGCGCTGTGCTGTCGAATCCTCCACGGAGGTCGGCTGGAACAAAGTTAAAAAACAAACGTCAAAGAAAGAGTAAAAAGTATTGAAGACTGTGTTTGCCTATGGAGCTTCTACAACGATCTCTCCCTAAATATAGGGAAAGGCTACTTCTAAATGTCTATTTTGTATCGACTAATGAGTTATGTCCAATCCTTTAGAACAAGGTATAATTCAATTATCCTTTATTGAAGAGCGAGGTTCAGCCTGCGACTGCTCTGCCAGGTATACAAGTAACATATGATGACGTCATCAATATTAACCCAGGTGAATTGATTTTGAGTGGCATCTGCATAAGTTTCAGTCCAACAATAACGAAGAACGTCATCAATAATATGAAATTTTCACTTTTTAAAAAAAATCGTCATATCTCCGTTCCTAAGTGAGCTAGGAGAATGGTTGATAGCTCGTTGGACTCGGAATGAAGTCCTCTTCCGATTTTACAGTACAAAATGGAGATTTCCATTTAAAATTTCACAGTTGCCCCCCGCCCCATCCCCAGGGAGCGGGGTGGCGAATCAAGTGTGAATAGCTTTCTTTCAGTTATTAAACACGTATTTTTTCGTTTTTGGATTTGATGTGTATTTCTCACGATATGTGACCGTTCCGGGACTCTTGGACCACCTGGTGTGTATATATATATATATATATATATATACATCTTATATTATACAGAAGCTTAAGGTAAATTTCAAACATTAGTCTTGGACTAAGAGAGTTCACAGTTGACTATTTTTTATATCTAAACACTTCTTTCAAACAGATAGTTATCACTTAAAATGATCCGACTAATGACCGACAGTAATGATTTATATCAGGAGACATGCTAGTCCACCAAATTTCAGCCGTGGAAGTTGTGCAGTTTCAACGCAGCCGCAGATACGAATGCCCAACTTCATGATCATGTGATTTGTTGACGTAATACCAGCCACTATACAAGGTACTTCTACACGACACGGAATTGCTGGAATGCAGAATCCATACTTGAAGTTCATTGCAGGCGTTTGGAATCGCATTACTGCTAATCGTAAGTAATTTTGCAGGGTGGAGAATTTATTCTGTCGCCTACCTCTGGGTGAGCATCAATTTTTTTCCACAGACGACTTTGCAGAATTACAGTTCAGTCTCCCCAGCCGAGGACGTCGAGGGTGGGAAAAGGGGGAAAATAATCGGGCTTTTACGCTTCTTTCACTCTCACACCTCCAAAGCCTACATAATCCCTCATCCGCAGTCGGCTGCTTTCAAGCCCGATGGAAATCAACTTGTTCACATTTTTCGTGTGTCCCTTCGCTGCAATCAAACGCCTAATCGGTTTACAGGTTCACGGGAGACCAGTCAAATGAGCCGAAGCGCCTTTTGAGTTTGTCCGCGCGGCCAAAAGAGCGAGCCACGCCCTCCCTACAACAGCAACAGCGGTGCTAATAACATTGGCCTGTCGATAGGACGTTTAGAATTGCAACAGCTTGACGTCTACTCCCAGCCACAACTTCACGGTTCGCTGCTGTTAATTGGACAGTTTGGGAAAAATCGTTTCACTTAAATTGACACCAGCATCGTTCCAATTTGTAACTTCTACTTGATATCATCGTTTGTTAGCCTACATAAATATTCTGACGTAATATTTGGGCTAACCCTCTATCCTCTGTCCGTTGTAGGAAGGAAGTCAAGGTAAATACACAAGGCTTGTGAGAAACCCTATTGGTTATTCCAATGGCAGCCGTGCAGGAAAAGAGGCGTTGGGTATTGGTATTTGAAAATAAGGAGCGGTCTCTCTCTTGGTGCTGGTAGAATCATGATCTCGTCATCAAATATTTAGGGTTAGAGCGCCGGCCTGCGCATTCCTTGGTTTATATCATTATCATTCATTCTTCATCGTCGATATCAACCTAAGAAGCAAGAGAGTGACGTAAAATAAGATGCAAAATGGTTCCCGAGATTGGCATGTAGAAATAAAAACACCCTGAAGAAGAGTACGTAGTAATTAGTACATGGAATCAAGAGGAAGGTGTAACATAGGATCTTTGGGTGTTAGTAAACAGGAACAAAAGCGTTGTGCTTCAATATAGAAAAGCAAATGTAGATGGGGTGCTAGGAATAATGATAAACTCAGGGAGAGAAGCCGAGAAACAATATAATAAAGCAAGAGGTGGAGGAATAGTGCAATGAAGCAGGAGGCGGGAAATAGTAGTATAATGATTCAGGTATTGGGGAACAATGTAATGATGCAGGAGTTAGGGAACAATATAATGATGAAGCAGTTGACGAACAATATAATGATGCAGGAATTGGGGAACAATATAATAATGCAGGAGTTAGGGAACAATATAATGATGATGCAGTTGAGGAACAATATAATGATGCAGGAATTGGAGAACAATATAATGATGCAGCAGTTAGGGAACAATATAATGATGATGCAGTTGAGGAACAATATAAGGTTGCAGGGGTTGAGGAACAACATAATGAGGTAGGAGGTTGGAAATAGTACAGGGTGGCCCAAAAGTAGGTATACTGTATATACCACTGTCGGCCTGGCATTGTTGTTTGTAAGTTCATTATCCTTTTCAGATATCTTGATACTATGAATGATGGATGGTAATATGAAAGTACAGTTACCAAGAACGTCGTTACAACGTTTAATGCGTAAATTGAAAATAAAGTCACTGGTACTGTAAACCTACTTTTGGGCCATCCTGTATAATGAAGCAGGAGTTGAGGAATAATAGAATGAAGCAAGAGGTGGGGGAATAGCGAAATGAAGCAGAAGGCGGTAAATAATATAATTAATTAGATGATGGGAAATAGTATATGGAAGAAATTGAGATTTGGTAAGTAAGGAGCAAGTGAACTGTGACCAAAAAGTTTGCAAAGCTTGCTGAAGTCTAAGTTATGACTAGAAAGATTAACCGGAACTGGATCTACAGTCAGAATGGTACCCGAATCACTCTATGTCTTCCCTGGGACTCGAACTAGGGAACCCATAAGTTAGCATCACGCTATTTGGGAGATCCTAGGAAACGCTGTAGATAAGTGATCAGAACTTCGGGGTCCACAGCACAACTTCGGGGTCCACAGCAGAGAACATCAAAACTGCCCGGAAATTAACATTGTTGCCAACCCCACAGACTAAACTAAGCCGGCCAATCCCTTTGACTTGGCCTTCTATTGAAAGGTGAAAGGGTCATTCGACAGAGCTCGCGGTGTGCAAGGGGGGAACGTAAGGTTCCTGAAGTAGACTGCGGCGGAAATTAAAAGCACGTTTCCTTTGGGAGTTTGAGGTGTCCATCGTCTGCACGGATGCGTTAGTATAATGGCCCTCTGTGGGGCTCTTCGGGAACCTTTGAAGAGACTTGAAGTTTATGAAACAGCGTGGATCTAGTTTTGGGGAAAACCCCGCAGAAATGCGTGCGCGTATGCTGGCGACCGCCACGGTACCAAATGAGCGTGTTTTATCCTCCGCACAGGCTGAAAGGAGACTTTGCGGTGAGCATATCGGAGGACATTAGCAACTTCTGGCTCCTTTTTCTTCCCCAATGGCGAACTGCGTTGCGCGAGTTTCAACTTCTGGGAAATTTGGGTGCGCCTTGGCCAGGCAATTCAAGTTACAGAGCTAGAACGTTTGCAGATATGCTTCACGTTCTGTTTCACTGTACAGCCACGAACAAATGCGAATATACCTAGGTAAGCCATGTGGATTCCCAACCCGAAACACGCAACGCAGTGGAGATACCAAGATGTGACTACGGGAGCCTAAGTCCCCGGTTCCATAAAATTGGCTTCTCCTCCGTGTTCCCCCAGTCTCGAAATATATGTTGTATATACAGCATGTACAGCATCTACAGCATCTAACAGCAAATAGAGATAATTAATGTGTAAAACTTAAAAACTTTAGATTTGACGCCTCGATTTGACGATACGAGTCCTCGAAAGGTGAAATTTCCTCATGAATAAGAGCAACCAGGCAGCACAGGCCCAATATCACCTGAAATGGATTGACTTATCATTACTACGAGATCAACCTAGACATAAGAATCAGGTATGTGTTTACTTGATAAAACTGAACAAGTCGCATAGTAACGTAGATTTAAAGATCAGTGGGAAAAAACAGGTAAGTCAATTTTCTGTCATAAGCGAGGTAGTGGCGACATTTCCTGTCAAGTTGATGGTATTCTGGACTTTACGACATGTTTTCTTTCTTTTTATATATTTAACACTTCAATTCATCAAAACATATGTTCTTTGTACCTTTTCATTTACATGTTCAGTAACGTTTTGCATATAAAATTTAGTTTTCTAGAATTTGAAGAGCAATCATTAACTTACCTATTTCCCCACTTGACACTTCAATTTGATTCAGGCAAATTTCTAAAATATCATACCACTCGGCTCATCTCCTTCACAGTCTCATATCCTTCACATTCTCGTCTCGACAAGTCTCTTAAATGTCTGGTATCGTTATCATCTCAATCTTTACAAAGACTGACTCGGTCTCGTGCCAAGATTCGAGACGAGAATGAGATGTCTGTATCATCCCATTCCAAATTATCGGAGTGGTACGGGCTTAATATCAAATATGTCTCACAGATATCGTTTCAAATCAGCTTCATGCACGTACAACCTTAATTCAGGTTCAATCTACAGTTAAAAATACTGACTATGCAACTTAAATAGTTTTTGTTGCAACATACACTGTTATAAGTAACGGCAATATTCTATTGTTAAAATTATATAGCCTGCCTGATAATTTACAAAAACAGAACGCATGTGCATTCATGACGATGCGTCTCTGGGCTGTGGATAAAATAAGACGTAAACATGGAGACAGTAGGTTTTTCTAATATCTCAGTGCCGTAATATAGGATTCTCTCTATTTATAACATGTATGATTGTGTGTCTAATTGATGCTCTAAATGGTTTACTTCTCGTTCTTGTCATAGCACAGATAACTCCAAGAAATTTGCATATCGTTTTTGAAAATTAACATTAAATTTTAACGGTAGGATATTGTGGATTTTATGATAACTCCTAAGAGTAGAAACAGTATAAGCAAAATTTAAGTGTAAATATTTTATAATGCATACAGGTACATATTAATTATAAACTGTCGTGGGAACCACAAATATATTATTCATTAAAACAACATTAATTGTAGTTAAAATGCATTGTCCGTTAATACTATAAAAACGGTCATGGTATGTTTTTTGGATCTGGGTGGCCACAATTAATGTTGTCTACTCAGAGCTATTTGGAGCCCGTTCAAAGGAACAGATTTCAATGAAACTTGCTGTAGACGCTATGGAGACAACGGAGAAACATACCTCACGGAAAAATAACAATTAGTTCAAATTTTCACCACTAGGTGGAAATGTGGCTCTGAAATCTGGTGCACAGTGAACCACATTCCGGGAAACGCTTTGTGCGAGCATTGATCACACTGGATTATGCTTATAAAGGGTTATTCATGTTGACAGGCTCCATACTGAACACTTCTGTACAGACACAAACTCAAGTTACTGGTTGTTGATACTTTACCACCACATTTCAACCTGGTGGTGGAAATTTAAACTAATTATTCATCATCAGCAGTCTCTTTCCCATGGCCTCCATAGCCTCTATGCGAAGTTTTACAGTAATTCGTTGCTTCCAATAGGTTCCAGAGGGTTCTGAGTAGCGCAATTTTAATTCTAAGCGCCACATTTTCACCTGGTGGATAAAATGTGAACTAATTTTCGTCACCATTCGCATCCCTATGGTCTCCATAGTCTGTATAGTGCTATCTATTCCATCGAACGAATTCCAGAGTGCTCTGACTAGGGCAAATTTAATTCTAAGCGCCACATTTTTACCTGGTGGAGAAAATTTGAACTAATTTTCGTCACCATTCGCATCCTTATAGTCTCTATACCAAGTTTCAGTGCAATCTTTTTCATCCAAAGAATTCCAGAAGGCTCTGAGTAGGGCAAATTTAATTCTAAGCGCCACATTTTCACCTGATGGAGAAAATTTGAACTAATTGCCGTCACCATTCGCTTCCTTATGGTCTCCATAGTCTCTATACCAATTTTTCAGTGCAATCTTTTTCATCCAAAGAATTCCAGAAGGCTCTGAGTAGGGCAAATTTAATTCTAAGCGCCACATTTTCACCTGATGGAGAAAATTTGAACTAATTTTCGTCAGCATTAGTTTCCCTATGGTCTCCATGGTCTCTATACCAAGTTTCAGTGCAATCTATTGCATCGAATGAATTCCAGACGAATGTGAGTAGGGAAATTTAATTGTGTCCACCGTATGGCAATTCTATGTTGCTGCAAGTTGAGAATACTTTCCTTCGGAAAGTTGGGAAGTATGTTTCTTCCTGTGTGGGCTACGTTCCTTCCTTCCCCAGCCAAGAAGGGACCAGGACGAAGGAATGGGAGAAGTGACAAATGAGCCAGCCCTGTATCCCTTCGACTGGACACGGTCCATCGTGGCCGAACTAATTTATGTACATGTGGCAGAAACTGTAGGATCCAGGGAATGACCAGGAGATGCTATTCCCACGGCTTGGTCAAAACGACGCCGGACAATCTGATTGGGCCAGGGGGACACGTGATCCACCAAAACCTACAGTTTTGGAATATAGTTTGGAAGAAAGGACAGTGTGTGACGAGACTGGAAATACAGAGTACCCGCCAAGAGTGTGCGACTAGGCTCGAAAAGGAACATTATCCTCCAAAGTGTGTGACGAGACTGGAAATACAGAGTACCCGCCAACAGTGCGCGACTAGGCTCGAAAAGGAACATTATCCTCCAAAGTGTGTGACGAGACTTGGAATAGAGAGTGCGCCAATAACTTACACGGTAGAGGGTGTGCATAAGAGTTCGAACCCGGGACAGTATTGTGCTATAAGTATACAGTCGTGTGTGGCGATAAGTGCCAATCATGTGTAACAAGTGTATCCTTTTGTTTGTGTAAGTATGTTAGGTTTATGTCTTTATTAATTAAATATGTTAAAAATCTATAGTTGTTTCCCTCATGTACAAGAGGTAGAAATTAAGCATCTGATCATTGGTAAATGCAACGGGTAAACAAGACCAGGTAACGTTAGGTCGAGCTCTTGGCTCATAAATTCCCCTAGCTTCCCTGGCCGAATCCTGGAACGGACCGTTAATAAACCACCAAATCTGTTGTAACCGGTAGTTGGATGTCAGCGGAAACTGACAACTTGTACCGTCATTTCACAACTATTTACAGTGCTTGAGTGAGTTCTTTCTCAATAATATAAAAGGGGAGTCTAGTCCTGACTAACCTCAATACCTAAAACAAGCTTTAAAGCAACGACTGATCCTCTAACTCTAACAAGAACTGCTGTGAAGATCGATTGACATTCGCTCTACAGTTCGCAACTGACGCCCTGGTTCAGAAAGGCTGTGACGAGAATGCACTAGCACTCAATCACTCATTCACTCCTCATCCTTTGATGTCCATCGTTCCTATAAATGCCGCATTGAAAAACGTGACGTTAACCAGCTTTGGAGAACGATTTAAATAATGTCCCAGAACAAACAGCATGTGCAAACACACAACAAAATGCCCTCGTATTTCGTAACCGGGGAAATGTAAAAGAAAGTGAACGGGTGGGGAAGCAAGCGGGGGGGGGGGGGGCAGAATCCAGATATTGAACTATTCATCCGTGTAGTATTTGCTGGCACTCGTCGTTAAACATATGTACATTTTCAGTGCCGGCGAAACGTGTGAGAGGGCTTGAATACGTCTTTGATTCCCGACTGATAATTGACATAGGAGACAGACACACGAGAATCAGCAATGGACCGTGAAGAAGTAATCAATGATCCTCTCTATTTTTCCCTCTGCATTTCAAACCGTTTGATGTGCGGCGGCAACGAAACAGCGAAAGCAGTTTTTAAATCTTTCTGAATATGCATGGTATTTGCCCAACTCCCACTGCCAACAATGGTGAATATAGCTATCACCGAGACTAAAATATCAAATGTCATTTTGTGGAATTTCGATCACTGTTTGACGTAAATTCTAGCCAGACCTAGGGTTCAGACAAACTGCATTCCGTTCCTCTAATGCTCTTGCTATGAAAGTGGAATATGAATACAATAAACAGGAGAGATCAAACAAAGGAGAGGAACAAAATAAAGTCTATATTCGAAAAGTTTGTTTTAAAATAAACTATGTTAATATTATTAATTATAGAGGTCACTCATGAAAAGTCACAAAGATAATTTTTGTAAGTACCTCATTTAAAGTTACTTATTCTGAAAAGAAACTCAGTTTTAATCAATTATTTTCAATGGCAACTGAGATTTAATTATTTCCTTTTCTACGCTACTCAGTTTCGGTAACTTGCTTTGAAAAGCAAGGCAGTTTCAGTTATTTATTTAACAATCAACTCAATTTGTTTCCATCTTGAGACAACCAAGTTACACCTATTTTCCTTTTGAAAGGCAATCACATTCAATTTACTTATTCTTTAATGAAACTCAATTTTAGTTAGTTATCTTTCAAAGTAACTCAGCTTCAGTTACTCGCCTTGAAATGCAAATCAGTTATGGTTATTTTTCTTGCAAAAGGTAAAAAAAAGGTAAAGTGCTCCCCTGTGCTTAGCACCACGCCATGAAGGCGTATAGGGGGTGTGGGGGTAACGCCCCACACTTTCTTGATCCGATCGTGAGTGGGGATGATGTGATCGGCATCACGCCCCTGACCGCCTTTACCCCCCAGGTACCCATGTTATTCGGCGCTGGGTGGGCGCCGGGGCCGCTTCCAACGTTAGAGAAGTTCCCGGATTTGAACCGGCCGGGGATCGAATCCGGGACCGTTAGCATGGTAGTCAGACGCGTTACCAACTTTTTTTATTTACAATATAACTATTACATACTACTACTTTGTAACAAGGTTTAAACATACTTCATTTGTAGTTACATTCACCAATATTACATTATTGTTGAGTCATACATTGTGTGCTGAATATAGTTTGCATATAACCTTTTTTTTCTACTAGGTAAAATTTTCCCATATTCACTTCGGTAATAGTCTCTCACATTGTTTCCTGTTTGTCCATTGAAAAAAATATATATCATGTACGTACATATAATCCACTGTATCCCTCGGTGGTTTGTAGCAGGGAAAAAATTAAATTCCGGAAGAATTATTAATTTCGGAGTAATACACTAAACTGATGATGGACTTATATGTGCTTTCATTTTTTGGAGTACCGGCCAGTCTTGTTTTGCCTTTCCACAGTGCGTCATCCTGTGTGCTATTGTATCTCTTAATAAACACTGATCACAATTAGGGTCTGAACTAAACCCCAACCGATGTCGTCTTGCTTTATTATCGATTAGTTCGTGAACAACTTGGTACCATTGACTGCATTGTCTATTGGATAAATGTTTTGCCGAAATATTGGTAAAAATTCTTTTCCAATTATATTGAGGGTGTTTCTTCACTATGTGCGGCGTATCCATATTTTGAGTAAGGTATTGATTATACAAATCTTTCACTGTTAGCTGATTATAGTCTATTTTCTTTGTAAGTCCATATAAATATTCCATTATAGCTTCTTGATATACTTTTTGGGAAGTGGGAATTTTGATCTCATTCACTGGTGCTTCTAATGGAATATCTCTTATATATGTCTATCCTGGAATGTCCTCGACATTTTCTTTAGATTGAATCATTGAAAAATACCGATGATTAAACTAAGCTTTTGTTTTTTTACCAACATCCACCAAACTCATTCCGCCTTGCTGTTTTTGTGAGCTAAGTGTCTGCTGATTCACTCGGGAAACTTTTCCTGCCCAAAGGAACCGGTTTAAACTTTTCTTTATTCGTGCTAAGTTTCGATTATCACATGGCCAAATCTGGGCTCCATACCACATTTGCTATCTTGACTCGCGTACATAAAGTGAAGGGTCGTTGTATAAATTTGTTTATGGTATAATTAATATTCTGATATATATTATCATAACTAAGTTTTATGCTTTTTGTAGTGTCATTTGTAAAAAACACTCCTAGGATTTTAACTTGATCCACTTTTTTAAATGTCACGTCAGGTAGCTGTTCATGTTGTTTTCCGAATGTTAAGTAACACGTTTTAGACATATTCAATCACTAAGGCACCAGATTCTATTTCATATTGTCGTATACATTCCATTAAGTTCTTAATCGCTGTCTGATTTTGATATATGACTGTGACATCGTCGATATAAGCTCCAATCGTAAATTCCATTCCTGTATTGTTATCATTTACGGTCGTGCGACAGTGTTGAAGAAAAGGTGCCAAGGCCATTACAAAAAGGGGTAAGCTTAATTGGCTTCCTTGCGGAAGTCCCTGTTGACTGCATTTATTAGTTAAAAACCCATTGATTTTTGCCTTTAAGCTTATAATTGTCACTAATGTTTTAATATTTTCATACATTTGTCCATGAATACACATCTTTTGTATTGTTTCTAACAAAAAACTATGTCCCACTCTATCAAATGCCTGTGAATAATCAATCGCTACGAGGTATTTATTTGGTTGGGAGTCTTGAGATATTATTATTTCATCTCGTAATAGTGTCAATAAATGGTATATTTTTTTCTCCAACTACTCCATATTGATATGGTGTAGCCAGTTTTGTCAAAATCAACTTTAATCGATTTGCTACACATCTAGTCAGTATTTTATAGTCTGTGTTAAATAATGTTATTGGTCTGTAATCTTTCATCTCCTTGGGTTGACAATTTTTTGGTATTAAAATTATTATTCCTGTTGTCTCATAATTTACTAAATTATTTTTGTTTAATACTGTATTAACCCATTTTGTTAAAGTATTACCCATTGTTGGCCATAAAACTTTATATGCATTAGTCGCTATTCCATCTTCCCCAGGTGCTGTTCCCCGTACTCCCTGTACTATTGCTTTATACACTTCTTCATTTGTGTATGGTTGGTTTAATCCAACCATTTCTCTAATTGGTGGATTGGTATGTATTTGTCTAAATACTGACTAGCCTTCTCATTATTTTGATATGCGTTTGAATATTTATTTTCCAAATATTTATACACTATTTGTTGTATTTTATTCCCCTCATTATGGCCTACTCCATGATTATCCTGCAGTTCTGTTATCAGACTCTGTTTTTGTCGCTGATATATATTTGTTACGTGAACTAAATTTATTTCTTCTTCAATATCTATGTTGGGGAGCGCACTGTGTATACGTATTCCTTCTACCTTTGTTGCCTGTAGGCGCCGTAGTTGTGCTTTTACTTTTTTAATTTTCGTTTGCGTGTCACTGTCGTTTTTCTTTTTCTTATATGGGTCATGTAATACTGCATGTAATGGAAATTAAATTTATTATACCATTCGTGTTGTTTTTCCCAGGAGTATTGTTTACAATATCTTTGGAAATTTGGCTTAAAAATTTCTGTCCACCATCTATTAATATTTTGTTCATATAACGATCTCTTAGTCCATTTTTCCCACTGTTTGTCAAAGCCAAATCTAAAATCTTCTTCAATTAAATGTGACGTATTCATTTTCCAAGTTCCCCTCCCTATTCTAGTTAACCTTACCGGTGATTTCATTGTTGTAATTCCAGCATGGTGATCACTAAAAACCACCGGTTCCATATGAACAGAGGTAATATTTGATTTTAGTTCACTTGAAACATATCCCCTATCTATTCTCGAGGCACTAGTTGCAGTGACGTATGTGTATCCGAGTTCATTGCCTCTTTTTTCTTGCCACACGTCCTTTAACTGCAAGTTGTGCACCAATTTTTGCAAATCGTTTGAAAAAGTATAACCCGGTGTTTGATCCACATTACATAATACGCAATTAAAATGCTAAATACATTAAACCTGCACTACCTGCAATGTAGTGTGGTACTGTACATGTATAAAAAATACTTCTTTCGTTCCGGTATCTTGATCCCGACGGGGCATAAACGTTAATTAATGTCAAGATACCCAATTTCCCCATGATTAATCTTCCACTGGATTTTTTTTGTACTTGAATAAATGATAGTCCTTTACGAACTAAAATTGCAGTTCCTGTACCACTTGAATTATAATTATTATATTCTATGTAATTTTGATTACATTCTAGCGAATTTCGGCCTACTTCTTGCAACATCGCAACATCTATACTTTTTTGATGCAAGAAACTACGTAGTGATTTTAACTTTGTTTCATTTTGTATATTATTTATATTTATATTTGCAACTCGTATTACTGATGTTTCCATATTTCTATATAATGCTATTAATAGTATTAAAATAATCCACACTTATGTTTAATACATATTTTCCATATAAATAAATTACTCTAAATACTATTTTCTTGAGCTGCCTTTTCGTTTTCTTTACTTCTATTACCATTCCGCATCTTCACTACTGGAGAATTTAATCCAATAATTGGAGCACTATTTGAAAAGTTATTTCCTAATCGTCTGGTAGAACGCCGTTTTGCTATAGAGTTTTTGTTTTTATTTTTCGTTTAAGCTTAGTTTCACTTACCTTCATTTGATTACTATTCTCACTCCCACAAGTGGAAATGAGATCACTGTCTTCTTCTGATTCTTGTTTGTCACTCACTGATTTAGTGGCGGATGCAGTTTCCTCTGGTGATAAGGTAGTGGGGGGGAGGGATGTGTCCATGAATTCTTCCTTTTTCTTCTCACTCTTCAATAATTCGCTTGATTCTTTTTCTTCCTTCGAGTGTTTTTTATCTTGAGGTTCTGTCGTTTTTGTATTTGCTCTCACCTCTGGTGTTCTTCCTATTTGTTTGTCCATCTCATTATTACTGGTTGGCTTCATTTGGTAACCTCATTTTTCTGCTGATGTGATGCAGTAGCTGATCCCTCTGAGCTCACTATGTCGGTCTCATTGGGCAAAGCTGCCTTACTGTAAGTTGCCTTGACTTTCGGTGGGACCCGTAGGGTAGTCATTTGCCGCTGGTTACAACTGTACCTTAAATGTTCATTCGAACCACAGAACTCACACGTTGGAGATTGTCCCGTATATATCACGTGGGCCTTATATTTGCCAATAGTTACAAATGATGGTATTGGCTTCTTTAATGACATTTTTACCATACGTACGCCACTGGGCACAGGGTAACGAAATTTTTCACTCTCACATTTCTTCTGTCACTTCATCCACTGTTCCATATTCACTGAATTTCCCGTGAACTTGTCTTAATTCAACTTCCACAGGTAAATTAAATACACGTACGTATTTCACTATTCGACTTGCGTCGCTAATTTTTACTTTTACTACGTTCCAATTATCATACTTAAATTGTAATTCACCTGGGTAATGTTCTAGCAATTTTAACATAGTACATTGTCGTACTAATTTCAAATAAACACCTCGCGCAGTTGTCGGTATTTGTATTGCTAAAATTTCATCAATACTAAGTTTAAACTGACTGTAAATGAACTCATGTAAATCCACTGCACTAGGTTTTCCTGCTCGATATGCGAAATTTATCAAAATGGTATTTTCACGTTCCATTGCTATCCCTTTTGTTCTTATTAACTATTGTCAAATACTATTACCTGTCAGAGTCCTATTTTCCACTTGGCCCAACACTCGCACTCGGTTTTACGCGTCAAGCGTTATCTAAGCCCGCACGACTGCTTAGCTTCGACCTGCCTCTCCCGTGGCCAAGCACGGACTGACTGAACCACCGCGGTCACAATTTGTCTTGCAAACAATTCAATTTCAGTTTCTTATTTTGTAAAAATAAAAAACTGAGTTTCAATTACGCATCTTGAGAAACAACTTAATTCCAGTTACTGGTCTTGAAAAAAAATCGATCTTGAAAATCAACCCATTTTCGAATTCCCATCTTGAAAATCAAATCAGATTCAATTACTGGACGCAGAAACAACATATTCCTGTTACTAATCTCGTAGGCAATTAAGTTTCAGATCCTTGAGAGGATATCCCAATTTCAGTTACGTGTCTTCCAAAAGAAACTGGGTTTACGATATTCGTTTTCAAAAGCAACCCAGTGTTTATTTCTTATATTGAAGACAAACTAGGTTTCATTTACTGAAAGTTGAATTGAAATTATTTCCAGTTACTATTTTGGTAAGGCAATTACGTTTCACATAACAACTTAGCTTCGATTACGTACCTTTAAAAAAACAACCTAATGTCAGTTACATATATATAAAACCACAGTTTCGGTTACATATTTTTAAAACCAATTCTGTTCCAGTTACTTATCATGACACGCAAGCCAGCGTCAGTTACTAATCTTGGGTAGCAACTAAGTTTCATTTACTCGCCTTCGAAATCAACTCAGTGGCCGGGAAGACATTCCATTTCTGTTTCTGAACCAAGACTATTTCTGACGGTGACGTACGCACAATACTTACTTATGCCGATAAATCAAAAGAGCGACGTACGCTCTGCCTTTATCATAATCATAAATTAATGAATAATGCAATGAGGCTACTCGCTGACAAGGTTTCTGCGCGCATATTTACATGGAAATAGGGAAATCACGGCGAACGCATCCTATTGCTTTCGTGTGAATTAGGCAAATATCTAGGCCCTGTTAACTTCCAAGGGAGTGACTCGTGGTGTATCATCCTCGAGTTTGGTCGCTGGTATCGTTGTCGCAGTGTCTCTGTGTAGCAGCGAAAACTCGTGACAGAATTCTCAAACGCAGTTTCTCCACATTTTCATTCCCGGCATCTAGACCTCGGGATGGCTGTAAGACAGTGCGCTCACAGGAAGAAAGGAATTCATATGACTTGAACGAGGAATGAAATATTTTGTGCATGAACTCGACACACTACACATCCTACTCCCATATCGCACATATGACGTAGTGGTGTATGAGTACCATATGTCTGTATTCACAGGGGTTACCTACCTCAAGTTTATACCATATATTACATTTCCAAATCCACGGAATAGGGTTGCAATGCCACACGCATCACGTATGATGTTAGTCAGAATAAAACAAGAACTTCAAGAAAAATGTAGAGATATACGGTCCGGATGGCAGGCAGCACTGAAACAAAACTGCATAATTACATTAATAATTTCTCCATTTCATCCTCCACATTCATGCAATTGTCATGTAGCTTTGCATATCCCAAACACATTGTGAGACAATTTCATACTGATATCAGGTTTTGGAGACGAAAAATGTTCTATGGAAAGTTTACATGGTAATTTGGAGAGGTTGTTGTTGAGTTTGTTTCTTAAGACTATTTTATGCAAGAAAGGCTAATCGTGACTGAACCTACAGTTTAAATTGGGATCCGAATCACTATTTGCCTCCGCCGGTTATTGAACCCGTTATACTTTGATTACAAGGCAACGAAGTTACCACTATGCCATCGCGGAGGCCCGAGGTAATTTGGAGAGAAGAACTGTGGGAGATGTTTGATTGATTTGCTTTATTTTACTTCGCTTCTTGTGCCACTTTTGGCTAATTTGCGAAAATGGGGACGAGTGATGATATGATGGAGTTAATGAATGGACACTCACAAACATCCATGCACAGGCCAGGATCCGAACCCTGGACCCCTGGCTTCGTAGCGCGATGTGCTTGTGGGAGATGTATACTGTTTTGTGCGCCTCGGGGAGTGTACACACATTTTGGAGTGTCTCTTTGTATATAAAGTAATGGCGGTGTTAAAAAATGTAATATGTATATAATGTAAAGTATTGGCAATGACAAATGCAACGTTTACGAAATTATGGTATGGGCCTCCTAGACTTAGGTGGTTAAATAACTCTGACGATAAAAATCTAAACAATTATAATAGAATAGAGCGAGAAGTTAACCGCACGTTTAGAAGTTAAAAAAGATATTACTTGAAAAGCAAAATTAACGAACTTGAAACAAACAGCAAAAATAAAAATATCAGAGATTTATATAAAGGTGTAAATGAGTTTAGAAAGGGGTGGCAACCTAAAGTAAACTTGATAAAAGATAAAGACGGTGATTTTCTAGCTGACCCAAGCGATATTCTAAATAGATGGAAGCACTACTTTAATGAACTTTTAAATGTCCATGTAGGAGATAAATCAGAAGTAAATGAAGTACACACAGCAGAACCTTTAGTTCCAGAACCTAACTTGAATGAAGTTAAAGATGCTATTAAAAGGCTAAAGAATAACAAAGCACTTGGCATTGATTTAATACCAGCTGAGTTAATTAAATATGGTGGAAATTCATTAATATGTCAAATTCATAAATTAATTTGTTTAATATGGAATAAAAAAGAAATCCCTCAACAGTGGAAAGAATCCATAATTGTTCCTGTGTTTAAAAAAGGTGATAAAATGAACTGCAATAATTATCGTGGAATTTCTCTACTCTCAACAACATATAAAATATTATCTAACATTATTTTAACAAGACTAACCCCATATGCTAATGAAATTATAGGTGATTACCAATGTGGATTTAAACGTAACAGATCAACTACAGATCAAATTTTTCACATCAGACAGATACTTGAAAAAAAGTGGGAATATAATCAAAATGTCCATCAGCTATTCATTGATTTCAAAAAAGCATATGATTCGGTCAAAAGAGATAAATTATATAATATATTAGTAGAGTTTGGAATACCTAAGAAGCTTGTTAGTATGATAAAAATATGCACCAGTGAAACAGAAAGTAAAATTCGTGTGGGTATTAATATGTCTGACAAATTTACAATTCATGATGGGTTAAAACAAGGAGAATTATCTCCATTGCTCTTTAATTTTGCCTTAGAATATGCTGTAAGGAAGGTAAAAGAAACTAAAGAAGGACTAAAATTAAATGGTGTGACTCAGTTGTTAGCATATGCAGATGATGTAGACTTACTGGGGGATGATGTGAATACAATTAAGAATAATGCTAAAATATTTTTCAAAACTGCTAAAGAGATAGGTTTGGAAGTTAACAAAGAGAAAACTAAATATATGCTTACAGGCCGAAACCAAGTGTTAGGTAATAATCAAAATCTAATTATTGATAACAACTCGTTTGAACCAGTTTCCAAATTCAAATACTTAGGAGTAATATTAACTAATGAAAATTATATTAAAGAGGAAATAAAAAGTAGGCTTAATTCAGGAAATGCATGTTACTTCTCTCTTCATAAACTTTCGTCTTCCCGTTTAATATCTAAGAAAGTAAAAGTTAAAATATACAAAACAGTAATTTTGCCTGTAGTATTATATGGATGTGAAACTTGGTCCCTTACATTGAAAGAGGAACATAAATTGAGAGTATTTGAAAATAAGATCCTTAGGAAAATATTTGGACCTAAAAGGGATGAGGAGACAGGTGAGTGGAGAAGGTTACATAATTTAGAACTACATAATTTGTATTCATGTCCAGATATTATTAGAATGCTTAAATCAAGAATACTTAGGTGGGCAGGCCATGTGGCACGAATGGGAGAGGAAAGAGGAGTTTACAGGATTCTTGTTGGGAAACCTGATGGTAAGAGACCAGTAGGAAGGCCAAGACGAAGATGGAGGGACAACGTCGAGATGGACCTAAGGGAAATCGGTAGGGATGGAAAAGAGTATATAGATCTTGCTCAAGATAGGGACAGATGGAAGGCCTGTGTTGCTGCAGCCATGAACCTTCGGGTTTAAGAAGGCTATGGAGTTAGTTAGTTAGCCTCCTGAGGCAACTGTGTCGTTTTGGCACCATTCATCTACCCCGAGGATTTGACACTTGAGTAACTACGATGATCCATACACAGCTGCCACAGACCTTCGCAAGAGGACTGAGCAAACTGACTACTGTAGAAAGAGTTGGTGCCAGTGGTCACAGGATTTCCACACAACGTTTTGGTGAGCGTTAAACTTTGGTGGTGTTAAAACGGTCTTTAAAGACCTCTGAAATTAAAAGCTGATGAAAACGAGATATACGATCTCCTGGGATCACTGCGTCGTTTTGACACCTTTTTCGGTGTAGAAACTCGATTGCTATTTTCTAGGTTATCCAAAGTCACGCTACCACAACCTTGTCTAAAGTACCGATGCAAGACCAAAGGTAGAAATTCACTTTGGAAAAAGCTTACGTCACCTCAGACAGAAAGACCAAATACTGTATCATTCATCTTTCACGCCAACACTTTCAACGCGTTCGAAAAGCCAGATTTTTGGATTCTAGCAATTTCACATCATCAATAATTCGAAATTTATGATGTTTGCTCGCAAAAAGAGCGGAGGGAGGAAAAACAGGTTCAGCAATATGGCTTTGATCATCCGAGAGAATGAATCGACAATTTCGCGTCTTTCTATTATTAACAGGCTGCAAATTCTCCCCCACATCGTCGCCAAATTTTCGTTGCGATTTCCGCAAACACCCGACCATATGATGAGGAAAAAGGATGATAATGCCCGATCGGAAAGTAACGAAAACCGAGTTAATTGACAATTAAATCACGAGCAAATACGGAAATAAAAAGGAAAAACTGGGACGACAACCACATTACACCACCACATAATTCGCAATATGTGCCCATGCGCCTCTGTATGTCATGCATGTGTGTGTGTGTTTCATTTTCAGGAATCTCGCTTTGATGGCTCTGTTGTTCGGTGACGTGTGAGAGAGAGAGAGAGAAAGGTTCGATTGCGCACTTGCAACCATTCGTCACCACACCATCCACAAATTATCGGTATTTTGCACCCGTCAAATAGGTGTCGAGACTCGCATATAGGAGCATACATTGCTAATTACATCAGAAGAGGAGTATCGCAATCATATATAATCTACGTGTTTTCCACAATGAAAAGCATCTTCTGATCTCGTTTTTCACCTTTTTTTTACCTCCCAGATTGTATTGCAAACTGGACAGATTAAAAATGGTGGTGTTGCATGGTGATGATGGATGTCGAGTGGACACGTAGGGCGTTCAATTTCTGTCTTCCTGGCGTTGGATGATATTGGGCTTGTCCTTGCAGTAAAATACACATAAATTGATATTTGTAATCAGAGATGATTCGTCTCATTATTTTCACACAGAAATGTCGAAGTCTTGTTCTCATGTACTAAAGTGAAAAAACTGGCCATCTGCACATTTCGTTTGATGCACGTTGCAATACATATAAACTGTGAACCATACTACCCGATTAATATCTTCAAAACGACATGGAAAGACAGATCTCTTGACGGAATCAGTTTACAAAGCACAACTGTTGGAAAAACAAAATCGGAAGGAAAGGAAATCAGCATCCAAAAGGAAATCATGTCCAGGACAAATAAAACCACAAAAGACAACAAAGGCAAACTTAACGAATTCAACAAATGCAAAGCGCTCTCCACCTGTTTCTCGTGTGACCCAGGAATGATACCAATATTTCACGTCGTTTATATTACTATTTGAGAATGTTCGTAGTACAAGATTTCTTAATATTACTACAAACAATTATTCCATATTTATACAATTCCAGATCGTCAATATGCCAAGTACATCTGATCTGCGGGTTGGTCGCAATATAACGAGACTCCTAAGGGAAATACAAGTCATCGTTTTTGAGTATTGTTGATATTGTTATTAATATTGTTGAAAAAACCGATGGGTATTGCAAAAAATTACAGTACATATTTGTAATAAAATACCCTTGATGAGACTATAAATAAATATTTTATGCACCTTAGGACAACAAATGTTGAATTCAGTTTGGGAGGTCTTCAACAACAGAAGGCATTTAAAGAGGTTCCTTAGTAAATACTCTCTCAGCAATATTTTCGTAGCATGATACCTATTTAATTTAGAATGAATTTGACATCAGCTGAACAGAACGCGAGTAGAAGGATTGACTTCACAAAAGCTTTTGACAGCATTAGCCTCAGTCACCATAATGATGAATGAAATGTGTGCGTACTGTGGCTATAGGCAGTAAATGGTTTAGTACGCAGACAGTCTTCTTATAAATGTTCCACATGTTGTAATAATCTATTTCGTATATTTGAAAAATTCTTCTTTATGATAGGATTTTCTTTTATCGTGTTTTAGTTTTACATGCGGTTGTAAACTGCAAATGATCAAAATTTTCGGGTGGCAATACTGGCGCCTAACATATGGTACGGTTTAAGCCATATCATTTCATAAAACTAGCGAGATTAGAAACGTAAGTATGTTTAGTTGAAGTTAATTATATTTTCCTTTGTGAATACGTAACGACAGAATCCACAAGAAGCATACATGCTCCCTTGGTACTAATTTGCTCCGAGTTTTAAATCACCCCTCCCCCCAGAATAACACTCTTGTACGTACAAGAAACACAGAAGAACCAACGAAAACATCCAAGATACAAGAAGTGGTCTTGAAATTCTACAAGACTGTTTCGCATGGATGATCTCACGAGCTCAAGACCGGGTTCTCTGGTCTTTCGCTCGTTTGTTATGTTTCTCAGAATTTGAGAGATCCCGGATTTGGCTTAAATCCTTTGGTGTACCGCATTCGTTTCGGGTAGCCCGATTCCCTTTGATTTTGGCTCCTTAGCGGCTCGCCAACTCCCCGCCTGGATAAGTTGAGCATCCAACAGGATCTTGCTACGGAGCTCGGGAAGCAGGTCATTCCAAAGGGAATATTGTCGGGTGGCAATCGTGGCTTTATCTGGGGAAAGCACTGAGCATATCCAAGACGCTAACCTCGACTTAGAGATCCTGGCTTACTTCTGACCTAATTAATGAAATCTAGGGTGTTCGTGAAAAAGCACTTAAGTCACAAACTGCTATTTTCTATTGCTTTCATTTAAATCACACTGAATCAATTAAAGGAAATATTCTAAGTAAAAATTTATATTGGGCAATGATTCTTAACTGTGATTATCCAACATATAGTAGTGTTTCCTATTAAAAGAATTAACATAACTGCCTGCTGTAAAATTCCATTGACTTAAGTGTTTCTTTTCCCCGAACACTAGAAATGCAATGATATTCGTATTATTTATTGTGTGAATCAAATTTTGCTCGTAAAGATTTGTTCAGTTTCAGGAAAATAGAGATAGAACGTCCCTGAAGGGTCATTTCCTGGGGATGAACAAAAAGGGGAGGGCTAACCCTACCTCCACCTGCACACATTCAAGGGAATGCCTTGAATGCCCTGATGCCTTTATATATCATATAAACAAGGATGTCAGTTTCGTCACGGTATATCGGTTCCACTGTTTATGTGTCTTTATTTATTCATCGTTGCCGTAAATAGATAAAATACTATTACATAATGCACTGATACAGTGTTCTAATTTAGATTAACAAGACTTGCTCTTGTTTAAGATACAAAATGTATTATATATTTGATCCATAAACTTCTATTGTTATGGGATTGTACTGAGAATTGCTCTACTTTGGACATTGTAAGAAGGAATGTTAGGGAATGATATGTTATATTAAGTTGTATAAAATTATATTAACAAGTAATTGAGTGTGAAATGACATGGGTTGTAGTATAAGATTAAGTTGCAAAAAAAATTATACCTGTATATTATGGATTATACTATATGTATTGTGAATAGTGAGAATTTGTTTACATGAGATGGAAGAAATACATAAATGATATGAGAATATAATTATATTTAAAAAAAAGTGCGTATTTGTATATTTATTTGTTTATTTATTTATTATTTACGCATACTTACACAGTAAACAGATTGTAGACAAGCGGTTACATATTGATTCAACGAACACCGAGTACTCAACATATCGTGCGATTGTAGAAACTTTTCTTATGGACCACGACCCCCCTCCCCCCCCCATACACACACAACATAAACGTCTACTCTACCCTAAGGCTCCAAGGTTTTAGAAAAAATGAACTATTATTGTATAATGTCAAGTTATTTCCATAAAAATATTCTGAATTAACTTTTTCAAACTTCTAGGATTTGTACCTCACCCATCTACCAATCTGCACCCTCTTTATCTCTCATCGCTATTATGCGAACTCTGAATTTGCGTTTTTACTAAGAACAAACACCATTTCAGCGATATATAGGCATGAGTCGGTTACCCACCATGCAGGTATCTAAATAAATATACAAGAATGTTCATTCCCTTGGATAAGAAAACTTTACAAGCATCTTGTGTAAGCCTTTCACTAATATCCCAAAACAACGCCAAAACACCATGTCTTAAAAAACTCATACTTAAAGTTGAGAGTCACGTCCACCCTAAACAATCTGTAATCTCAACCTAATAATCATAAAAGGAACAAGCATTGCCCACTCAATCCAATACAAGCTGATGAGGGCAATAAATAAATTGGTGGTATCCTCTGAAACAAGGTGGCAATATCTCTCTCTGGGGATGTTGTACGGTAAATAAAAAAAAAGAGAGAGAGAACGATCTTCAAAATATAATCCCCGGAAAAGCGAAACCGCATCATGCAATTCTCTGCAAGGGCTATTGTGTGTATAAAACCCCCTCTCATGATTTCTTGTCTAAATATAACGTTGCGTGCCGTTGGTCGGGTGGTACAGGAATTAGCGTTCCTGCTTCCTTCGGGTTTAATAAGACCTGAATTTCCTCTGATATATTTTTTTTCCTTTGCCTCTGTACTTTCCTAGTTAAGGTTCTCAACGCTTCTCCCTTTTTGTTTAACTTTTCGAAAACTTTATAAAACCGAAACTGCATGCAATTTGATCCAACTGCCTCGACTAGAACTTCGTCTCAATATTTTCTTTCATCGCCGTCGTTAAATACTTGCCGGGCGTAACGTTACACTCTCTCCCCCCTCCGCCACCACCTAACTTGTAAGTGTTTGTGTTAGCTGACCAGCTAACCAACCCGATCCCCCCCAGTTTACAAACTTGGATCTTCTGTTCACAAAGAGATGGGAACGGAGGAGGGAAAAAGTTGAGGGAAGCAGAAGGGAAGAGGATGTATTTTCCTTTAGCACGCGATGGTTTTAAGGGGTGCCTGCCCTTGTTTGTAAGTGCAGGTGATTATAAGGAAGCGGATAAGATTTCCTCGAGGGTGTTAATTTTCTTCCTTCTCATGTCTTCCTCCACACTTCACCCATTTCTCCTGAGAATTGTGATAAAGCAGTATTTTATATATATATATATATATATATATATATATATATATATATATATATATATATATATAGATAGATAGATAGATAGATAGATAGATAGGGTGACTCAAAAGTCTCTTGACATTTTCCTTACATCGCTAATGAATGGTTTTGAGGATGAAATAAAACACACTGTTGTTTTTTCAGAGCAAGGTGGTGCACTACACCAGTTCGCCAGAATCGTTTGGGACTGCCTCGCTGACATCTTTCCCGATAGGTGGATCAGCCGTGGCTCACCAAGACATTGGGCGGCTCGCTCTCCAGACCTGACTCCCCTAGTTTTTTTTTGTTTTTTTTTTTTTGTATGGAGTTTCATCAAGTCTAGAATGTATGAAGTAAAGATCAACGCCATAGACCAACCGACACAGCAAATTGATGCAGCAACAGGGAAGATCATGCCAGCTGTGTTGAAGTATGTGTTCCGGTCTACGCAAGAGAGCTGAATGCTGTGCTTAGACTTATAGGGCCAGCACATTGAAATGTACTGAGTTTGTCTTCTATTCTAGAGTACTTTACAGCAGTAATGTCAATTTTGGCAATATAATTATTTTTGATTAAAATGTCAAGACACTTTTGGATCACTCTGTGTAGTGTGTGTTTATATATACAGGTGCTCTTTTCCAGCGAAGAAAGGTTTCGATACTCATCAACTTGATCTGTTACCATCATAAGAACTAATATGCTTCGCCTTGGAATAAGGAAAAAATGCTTCTCTATTTCTTTCTTTCTCTCTCGCTTCCTTATTTCATTCTTTATTTCTCTGTCTCTCCTTCTCTCTCAGTTTCTGCGTGTTGTCTTGCTTCTTTAGTTATTTTACTATATCTGTTTCTCACTTATGGTTCTTTTCTCTCTCCTCTCAATCCCTCCCTTTCTCTCTCTCTCTCTCTCTCTCTCTCTCTCTCTCTCTCTCTCTCTCTCTCTCACACACACACACACACACACACAAACACACATACACACACACAAACATATTTTGAAGTGCGTTGAAGGAAACGTGTTGAAATATTTGAGGAAGTGTGTTGAGACTGGTGGCGGACATTTCATGGCCACCCTGTATTCTTCACACTATGAGAAAAATATTTCTTACGCAAACAGTTCAGTGCTAATACGAAAGAAACGTTTTATCCAAATCGGTGAATCGATCCAAAAAATTAAGTCGAATGTCTGAGTTCTTGTTACCGCAATACTTGTCACATAAATCGAACGGAACGAATTGGACCAATGGGAAGAGGGGAAAAAATGACATGTTTACTCAAACCGATGAAAAGAAGCAGATGATTCCTCTTAAAATGTTTTCATCCTCCTAGCTGGGTTGATCCCGCAAGTCGCTATTGCAAAATCGATACGAAGGTTCTTAAAGAGGGAATTGGGAGTTTAGGATTGTCAAAGCTAAGTGTACGGAGGGTAGGCCTGAGGAGACCCCTGAGTGTGGAGTAAGGGAGGTGATGGAAAAGGGAGTCGACTGTTCGGAATGAGAGAGAGAGAGAAAAAAGGAACGGGATGGAAGAGAGGGAATTGTGGGACCGTGACGCTGATTGAACGTTAGGACAAATCCAGGAGCGGAAACTCCAGATAACGCCTCCCCTCCCCTATGACGTTTGTATCAATCCTCTTTTTTCATTGGTAGTTTCCGAAAAGAGAAAGAGAGAGAGAGAGAGAGAGGGAGAAAGTTCTACCTATAATTCTCTTCTAGTTTCTCGTTGGCATTTATCTTTTCGCTTCTCTCTCTCTCTCTCTCTCTCTTTCTCTCTTCCTTTTTTGCACTCAAGGTGAAGAGGAGAGAAAAATCTTTCGATTACAACGGATTTTTTTACCCTCTACAGCCGTTATTCTTGGAGACCGGTTATCGAAGATCAGACCTGGGGGTTTTCAGTTTTCAGATCACCCCTTGGAATTAAAGCATATCGTCCGAGTCCGTGACAAGAATTGTGTGTATTTTAGCAGCTTAACGTAGCATGTCTACCAAGAAAGATATAACTGCTATTGATTTTAACGATTAACAGCTACGACGCAATCACATTTAACAACCGTCAGCTACAACGAAGTTACTAGCAGCTGTAAGGCGTTTTTTACGCTGTTTTGAATTGTGCAAAGAATGTAATGTTGAAATTCATCAGCTAGAACTCACAATTAGTTAGTTTCAACCGCTCCAGTCGTGAATATGGTTCATTTGGGAATAATACTGTTAGAAGCATAGTTCTCTTTAATTACACATGGTATGATCCTTAATATTTGTGTGCAATAGTAATGTGCGGTGCGGTGCCTTTGTCCAGGGGCGTTGTCACCGAGACGAGGAGATTTGTGATAAATTCTCAGTATCGCACACAGAGGGATAAACAGATAGAAAAAGAGATAAAGAATGGGAGAGTAAGAAATAAAGGGACAAACTGAAAGAAAAAAGGAAAGAAAGGGAGAGGTAGAGAAAGAACGAAAAATAGAGAAATAAAGGCAGAAACTAAAGAAAGAAGGAAAGGGAGAGGTAGAGAAAGAAGAAGAGAAAGGAAAGAGGAAGACACACTCAGGGAGAGACAGAGATATAGTTAAAGAAAAGTAAAAAGAAAGAGAGAGAGAAAAAGATGAAAAGATGGAAAGAGAGGAACAGAGTAAGATAAAAAAGAGAGACAGAATTGAGATAGAGAGGGGGAGATAGAACCGAAGTAGGAAAGATACAATGAAAGAAAGGAGCAAAGGAAGAAAGGGATAGAAATAAACCCTGAATGAAAAAGAGAGAGAAAAGTGGAAATCATGAGGAATACACAAAGTGAAAAAAAAGATTATCTAAGGAGCCATGATTACCAAAGCTGAACCAGTCTGAAAATAATTCGCTCACCCTTAGGCCCAGTCGAAAAGTATTCTGTGCGTACTACACTCTTTTTATCCCTTAATCTGTGTTGGAGATACGTTCCTCGCTCTCATTATAAATGCTGTTGTGACAGGGCAAATAGATTCAAAAACTTTGAAAGCTATCACCTAATGGCTAATTTTGGTTCATATTAATAAATTCAAGTGTTTTCTGCGGTTGATTAGAAGGACGAAGTTCAGCAACTCTAATCAACTAATCATGCGTAACCATAAGCTAATTATCAAATTGTTTTCATTATATTAGTTCCATTAATTGGATGGCAACAAAAATATCATGCCAATGGAGTGTTACGCTGCAAAAATGTATGCACAGCACAATTTGATTAATTGGTTGTGTGAATCCAATACTAGACGAAACACAGTTACGTTTAGTAATTTTAGTTGGAACGTAGTATTCTTTAAGCATAAGCAGCTTCAACACAGTTTCTTTCAAGAATTAGCAACTGCAACACAGTTACGTTCAGGAATTAGCAGCTGCAACACAGTTGCTTTTAAGAATTAGCAGCTGCAACACAGTTACTTTAAAAAATTAGCAGCTGCAACACAGTTACTTTCAAGAATTACCAGCTTCAGCAAATAGAACCACTATCCTCTTCCACCACAAGAGTTTTCAATATCGTAATGCAACTTTACGTAATTAGCTTTCAAAAGCAAATTTCAAATGTGTCAGCAAGCTTCGATAGTCTAAAAGGTTGGACCTCTGACTGCAATGTGGGAGGCTCGAGTTCAATTCATTCGATGGGTGAGGAGAATTTGTCCCTTGAGGTCTCTGCATAAGTATTCCTTGGATCTTCCCTACCTGAAGGATGCCTCAGTTGCTTAAGTTTGTCGGAGCGTGGTTCGGATTACACAATCTTCGCTATGGCCGAGCTTGAGACTGCATGTTCTTACCCCTAATGACACAGGTCAAAGTATGGGAGACCAGCTTAACATTCCCATAAGATTCTGAACATTATCTTCGATACGTTCAATAAAACAAGAAATTTGTAGTTTCACTGTACACACAGAGTAAACATTTATTAGCTAAGTGCACAAAAGCTGTAGTCTAAAAAAGAGGTCTAGATTCATCAGATACTTAATGTTAACTAAATTGCATTTAATTTTTGTAAACGTCATATATAATATCATTCGATTTAGTAAAAAGTACAAAATATTGTAAAATTGACTGTTGTATCAGTAGGTGCATTGCAAGTATAGTATGGGTAAAATAAGATTGGAGAAGGAAATAATTATTAGAAAGCTGATTCCTTCTAAAATACGTTCTTTAGGTCCCCCTGTACTTCCCCAGAAAAATCCCAAAAAATCCTGCGTGGGGAACACCCTTAAATTTTGAATAAACGGCCGCCATCTTGGATTTTTTTTAAAAAAATGCGATAACTCAGTAATGGACAAACATAGGTAGATGCTGTTGGTGCCAAACGTTTCAGTTTTGGAAGAAGGAACTTATTACTGCAAACAAAAGTGTAAAATATAGAGTTGATATAAATTTATTAACATATTATTGCATAAAACAGGTTTGAAAACATACAAAAACATCATTTTTTCAGTAAAGAATTGTAGACTTTGTTTGGAAACATTTCAAAATTAAAAATGAACACGTATACATAAACAGGTAGTGCTTGATATGTCTGAAAAATGTCCGTCTTTCATTAAACTCATCTTCGTTTCACATAATCTTCTCTGGTGGAGGCGCTGGTACGTTTGATTTCAACATGATCCTCGGTATCGCAGTTGCCTTCGATATAGTCTTCATCCTCGGAATCCAGAATATTCCGATTGAAGCAGGACTCTCCCGCACATTCGCTGCACTTAGTGGTGCATGTCAGCTCACTTCGCTTGCACTCACAATTTCGGGAGCAGTCTCCTTTGCACCCACAACGCACGAGATGCAGCAGGTTGTCTGGCGCCAGGGGTAAAGTGGATGTGACAGGCTTATGGTGTCCCTGTTCGATGGTCCAGCCCCAATCTTTAGCTGAAAAAACGTTACCTTTCCACGCTTGGACTTGGTTATATACTCTCAGACTATGCTGGCGGGCGGCAGCTGAAGTAGGAGGAAGGCTCGCAAGATCCATAACGTAGTTTGGAGGTTTTTAACCAACGGTTTGCGTATATTTCTTGTATCTGGTTTTGTCAAGTCCCTCTGAACGTTTACCTCCGTACAAATGGACGAAGAATTGCCCTCCTGCAGCTTCAACACAATCCTGCGACGCGTTTGGGTTGTTAAATATTTCCACAACTTTCTCTAGTTCACGGTTATTTTGCAGCTGGTTGAAGCCTGAAATTGGACCTCTTCTGTACAAAGCAGAGGTGGTGTCGCATCCCATAAAAGCGTGTAGGAAAAGTAGGTGTTTCGTGTTGTTACCAAGGCCTTCGTGTAACTCTCTTCTACAGTAAACTTTTCTAACGGTTGTAGAATTTCCCGGAACTAACATGTACACGGCACCTTGGGGTTGCGTCAAGGCAGCAATGATTGGATTGATTTGTTGTTTTAAGTCCACTTTATGCACAGTAAGGCTAATCGGGACTGGACCTACAGTTTAAAGTGGAATCCGAACCACTATGTGCCTCCACCGGGTATCGAACCCGGGACCCCTTGATTACAAGGCAACGACGCTACCACTGCGCCATCGGGGAGGCCCCGAAGGCAGCAATGAGTACAAGTAGATCTGAGTCCGCGCCAACTACAACAGCTGATCGTCCTGACTCGGATTCCTTTCTCGCCGTTTCAACAACCAAAACATCCGCGTCACTAGGGGCCTGGAAAACTGGGAACTTTGCTTTCTGGAATTCTGTGCTAAGGAGTTTCAAAAAACTTCTTTTATTCTCAACGTTTGACAAGAAATTCTCTTTTGAAATTGTCACGGGGTTGGATGGAGCTACATCAACCCTCGCAGCTGATTTCCCTACAGCTCGTCGCATATGCACTGCATCTTTCGTACTTGGTTCATATCCGTCAAATACTACGATGACATTTGTTCCGTAATTTCGGTAATCTAAGTAGGCATTGCACACATCACCATACGTTGCTGGACGGGGCCAATGTACTCTGTGCAAAAGATCTCCACCGTCGAGAACATAGCTTGGGTTTTCCGGCAATTCATTGCTAATCGTGCACATCATACAACTTTCTGAATGACAACAATGACTGCCAGTACCTGCTGTCTTACCTTATGGAGATGCTCTTACAGTTCAGTACCGACAGTGACAAGTTATACAGTGAAAAGCGTCTGCGGGAGCTTTTATCAGCACACTACGGCAATACTGTTCTTATGTCATCCAGCAAAAAATGTTTCGGGACTGTTGTTTCTTTTAGGCCCGTTGCATCGAAGATTTTAAGGGACAAGTGGTACAGCGACAGAAAAAAAGACGCTAAGAAAAGAAGAGGATTATAGACGCGACTATTACCATTCTCCAAGAAGAGATAAGATATAAAGTTTATAATTGCTCGACATATCCAACCTACGAAGAAATATCGAAAGGTGGAGAAAATTAAGTAGGTGAGATGCTCACTCATCTGCTTTCTGGTCTAATGAAACCAGTAAAAGGTCCACCTTGCAACCAGAAGGTATTGAGTGTTGCGCACTCTATCATTTCTTCGGTGCGTCCACGTTCATTTGTGTCAGCTGTGCATGTTGGAATTGGAGTGTTTCTTCATAGGCGTTTCCGATCAAAACTTCTAATTAACCTTCTGCATAATTTAGGCTGCTCTGTTTTCTACAGTGAAATCTGTAAGTATGAAACTTCAAGTGAAGTTCAGAAACATGGATTTGTGCAGTTTGTCTTCGATAATGCTGATCATAACACTCGAACTGTGGATGGACATGGCACCTTTCATGTGATGGTAGGAGTGCAGTGTGTGACACGTGTTTCAGCTGTTCAGACGAGTTCTCGTGTTCCACGACCGAAGATTATACCAACGGCAACTGTTGTTGGAAAGTTTGGCTTCATCCCAATCGTCACTCACGACCGGCCCAAGAACCATGGATTGAATCGCCTGGTAAAGAAAGACATCCTCTCCCTGGAATTGCGGCCGATGGATGCAGAAATCGGAACCTGATATCAATGGATTTGGATGGTGGGTCCCAAGTCAGCTGAAGAACCTCATACGGGATGGAATGGTTTCATGAAGATTGCCACAGGAAAAAGTTCCTACGAAAAGTCAGCAGCGATACCCTTGCCCTTCGTCAATCTTCAACCTTCTAACCAAACCCAATTAACACCTGTCTTCGTTTCGAGGTAGAAGAATGCAGGAAGCGGCAACAAAGGTGTATTGTGACATTTGATCAGCCACTTTTCATTAAAGTCGTGGATATAGTCTATCAGGCAGACGAAACTGATGAGCTGTCCAAGGTAATCGTGAGATTATGTGGATTTCGTCTGCTTATGAGTTACATGTGTGCGGTGGGCAAAATCATGGGTGGCAGTGGTATGGAAGAAATGTGGGGTGAGATATTTTACAAGAATGCTGTTGTCCACATGGCTAATGGGCATGCTTATGCAAGAGCATTACGAGCTCATTCGCTGTCTCAGGCAGCTATCGCTCATTTGATTTTGGAGTGTTGTGAGGAAAGCGGACTTTTGATCAGCTCTGACGTCCAAACTCTCAGGGGAATTCACAGTGAGGTGCTAAACTTGCCCTCCTCCGCAGAATCTTTCCTATTCAAAGTCAAACCTTTACTGAGTGCTGTATCCAGTGCGATGAAGACACTTGAAGAAAGAAGTCGTACTGCTAAATTATGACTGCAATATTTGAAGCAAGTTTCTATAATGCATGACTTCGTGAGAGCGGAAAGAACAGGCGACAGGAACCTTCATCTCTTCTCCGTTCAACGCATGTTCATTCACCTCCATGCAGCTGGCCATATTCATTATGCTAAAACAGCCCACCTCTACCTCCAGAATATGTCTAAACTTAGACTACTTTGTCGGATCAAGAGTTTGAACGTTTTGTCAGTCAGGGTTATTTTACAGTTCGTGGCTTGACACAAGGCCGAAATATGTCTGATAGCGTTGTAGGGCATTGGATTTGCACCATGCCAGGAAGTCTCCAGGTGATGGAAGTGGAAGCTTTCGCAGGAGTGACAGGTGAATCCTCCGACCAGCACATGTCTTTATCAAGACCGTGGCAGACTCGAGATACCAGTGATTTGAGGAAATTTTTGAAAGCCTCTAACTTGGACTCGTCAACAGGTCTTCCGACCACATTTTCAGATGGCTCGCCTGGCATACTAGAACCAACGTTTGAAAATCGTGCATCACAGTTTTTATGATATTACGCTTCGGCCGCAATCAGGTCACATTAGCTATTAATGCGATTTAGAACTATTTCCCACCCACCCTTGTCGCACCTATTTGCGCACATACTCCGAATACTTGACATTTTTTGTAATTTCCACTTGGCATATTTTTGGGTGGCGATGTGGGTGCTTGTTGCAAGCTTCCTTATCAACCGTCTCCGCAATAAAGACAGCACGTTTTAAAGTCGAAGGGATGTAGGTCACTTCTGAGGAGGGGTTTTCTTGCATTTGTTCCTACAGGAACGTAATTTCCATGTCTGGTATAACGTTTTCTGCACTGTACATGCACTCGCACATGACTAACGCCCTCAATTTTTCCCACAATCTCATCTTTTCTCTACTGAGATTCCTCAAAGTCTGTAACCCTCTTGTCACATTGATACTGTCAATGTCCACTATCCCGCCTTCACCGCAGATAATGCACTTCTCCTCCATCTTCCATTCAGCTTTCCAACAACCGCATACGATCACTAACACCTGACTAGAAGAAAAACTATTAATAATAATGGTAATGCCGTTTTTTCTGAACATTCAATTTTTTATCAAAATTCTTATTGATTTCATTAAATTTTTACCGTAAACTGGACTTGCTTTCGAAAAGACATGTTATAATCGATTATACTACACAAACCATGCATTTTAGCGCAAAACAGCACCTCCCTATGATTGTCCATTACTGAGTTATCGCATTTTTTGAAAAATCCAAAATGGCGGCCGTTTATTCAAAATTTAAGGGTGTTCCCCATGCAGGATTTTTTGGGATTTTTCTGGGGAAGTGCAGGGGGACCTAAAGAACGCATTTCAGAAGGAATTAGCATTCTAATAATTATTTCCGTTTCGAGCCAAATTTAGGTCTAAATGTACTATACTAGTATACAAGATACCTTAAATAGGATACACTTTTGTGTGTGTCCGTTCATATTTCGCTCTACGATAAATAAGTTGAAACGACAAAAGTAAGCAATTATGACATAAATAAGTTGAAACGATCAAAGTGAGTTACTCTACCATAAATAAACTGAAACGATGAAAGTGAGTAACTACCATAATTAAATTGAAACGATGAAAGTGAGTAACTCCACAATAATTAAACTGAAAAGAAGAAAGTGAGTAACTATCATAATTAAATTGAAACGATGGAGTGAGTAACTCTACCATAATTAAACTGAAAAGATGAAAGTGAGTAACTCTACCATGATTAAACTGAGAAGATGAAAGTGAGTATCTCTACCATAATTAAGCTGAAAAGATGAAAGTGAGTAACTCTACCATAATTTAACTAAAAAGATGAAAGTGAGTAACTCTACCATAATTGAACTAAAAAGATGAAAGTGAGGAACTCAACCAAAATTAAAACTGAAACGATGAAAGTGGATAACTCTACCATAAATAAATTAAAACGATGAAAGTAAGTAACTCTGCCGTAAATAAATTGACAAGATGAAACTAATTAACTCAACCATAATTAAATTGAAACCATGAGAGTAAGTTACTCTAAATAAATTGAAACTATGAAAGTGAGTGAGTAACTCTTAAATTAAGTTTCAACGATGAAAGTAACTAACCCTATAAAAAAGTTAAAAAGATGAAAGGTAACTTTATTCATCAAATGGTGTTTCTCTTCTTGAGCACTGCGTTTAGTGAACCATCATTCCTGCTTTCATTATCCCTGCTCCTGTCTTCGTTCCCCCTCCTCCAGTTCTTAATCCTAAGTCCTCTACACACTCCAGCATCCCATCCAGCGCACACCATCTGGTTTGGAGAATATCAGCCCCCTGCATGAGGCATCCTCTGGTATTTACCATAAGCGTCTCGTCCATCTTAATCTCATTACTTAGACTTGCTTGACGAGTGTGTCTACATACCCTTACAAGTCGTAACTTCATGTTGTACCAAGGATCACCAACGAAAGTCCATTATCAACACATGTCATGTGTGCATTGCTATTTCTTACAATGTATACATAAATTGCATAATATAAATTGTATCTTGCGAGCTGGTTATTCAAATCGTCAGCTCTATGTAGGATGAATGATTGATTGAATTTGTGTTTTAAGTCTACTTTATGCACAGTAAGGCTAATCGGGACTGGACCTACAGTTTAAAGTGGGATCCGAACTACCGAACTACTTTGTGCCTCCACTGGGTATCGAACCCGGAACCCCTTGATTACTCTCTATGGCTCTCTATGTAGGTTGATTGGGTAACGTAATGACGTCGCTTATTTTTTATCTTTTGCTTAATCGCGACGGAAAGGTGATAGAACAATGGAAGGAAACGGGTGAAATTTCATTTTACAGATGGTACCGAGACGAAGCAGGGAAACGAGACAGGTCTCTATACAATCGAGACGAGACCGAGACTTAGTATCATAGTTTCTCGGTATCATTTCCAGAATCCAAACTTTGGTGTGATGACTGGAAAATAACTTAAACAGACATGCCAAATTGATAGATATCTACCTGGTTATTCATGACAACGTCATATATTTTATTTATAGTAGCTAAAAGTAACAACATTGGTGGCAATTGTGAGCCTCAACTGCATAGTTGCATACATACTGAGGATAAAATTCCGGTTATTGATGGTTCATAGCATCGAACGGAGGCGAAAAGGAACGAAACTTTATTAAGAAAAACTGTTTGCCTCCTTGATCTCTACAAGTTGTAAAAGTGTCTGCGGTGACACATTGTATTTGTTTTCTTATTCTAAATGTCTTGAGAATCTAGACGAGACCGGGAGTTGTACTTCGAAAACGAGACGGATATTTAAGAAATTACCGAGAACGAGGCAGTATCGAAACGAGACTAAGAAATTGCCAAGTATTGTCTTGTCTCGTCTCGATACCTCATCCGTGCAGTTCGTTAACGCACCATCCCCCATTTGGCCACAGTTACGGAGGGAAAAATGTGCCCCCACCTTGCATCGAACTTGGGGCCCCTTTTATAACAAGGCGAGAACGTTAAATCTACGCCATCGAGGAGATCCACCGAATATTTGTTCGAATATGAAAGAAAATAAATGTTGTTCCCAGCACTGAGTTGTACCTGGATTGTATGCATTGTATAGATATGTAGATACTAATCAGGTTATCCATAGAATTTCTCTTTCTCCTACCCAGTTCGAGGGCAACGTGTCCTCCTCTAACAAACCTACAATTCCAAACGAGAGGACAAAATTATCCTAGTACCGAACTCGCAAACTTGAAGGGAAAGACAGTCCGGAGCCAAAAAAAAAAAAAGAAGAAGAAAGGTAGCTGCTTACGCTATTTAAGCAAGTCACGTGACCGTTATGCACGCCGGGGGAATTATAATTGCACCGTCAACGTCTTCGCCATAATAAGAATTTGCATAATTCTTTTCGGTGTCTTCTCCTGCGAATACGTGCCTAGCTTTTTCCCTCCCTTCTTTTCGTGGCAAAGTTATTTCATTTAGCAAAACATGGAGTTTCTTTTCCTTCGATGCATTTTTACGCCCGGTTTCTTCTTCCTTCTTCTTCGGTTACTCAAATTTCCGTTGCTATCTACCTATCTCCTTTTTTTTGTCATTACATTCTTCATTGTTATTCATCATTTTACTTTGCATGTATACATTTAAGGATTACAGAGTGTTGTCTATTAGCCTCTGAGACGAGGCATCAGAAGATATTTCGTGCATTAATAACAATAATAAAGTTCATTATCAATTGTTGGACTTTTAAACGCCGTTTTTAGTTTCCATATGTACCTAGGTAGATACGTTTCAAGGACAGTACATGTTTCCATCCTCAGGGTGATGTATTTGAATTCCATATTGTCATCTGTCAGCAGTCTTCGAGAGAGAGAGAGAAGTTTGATTCGATTTGATTTATTTTATTTCGAATTTCTGCAACTTTCTTTCTAATCGCGAAGATAAGGATGAGTGATGATATGGTGAAATTGATTAACGTACACACAAGGAACACCTATGCCCTGGCCTGGATTCGAACCCGGGTCCACTGGTTTCGTAGCGCGGTGTGCTAACCACTCCGCTTCGGAGGCCGGTTAGAGAGAGAGAGAGAGAGAGAGAGAGAGAGAGAGAGAGAGAGAGAGAGAGAGAGAGACTACTAACAGAATCTTAGATAGAAGCAAATACACCTTGACGACAGAGAAAGGACCAGCCTCTGAAACATAGGTATGTATATGAAATCAAAACAGTGGTTAAAAGTCCAACAATTCAACATGAATACGCACGCCACTACTGATCAACTACAAAGAAGTGTAATACCTGCCTATCCGTAGCACTAGGAACCACCACATTATCAAGGTAACAGTGCCTCTGGAAACCAGTTGGGAGAAAATATAAAAATTAATCTACAAGATTTCTTTGTTCTTTCCAGGCTGACCTTGGGAAACCAGCATAGGGAAAAAAAAACACTTTGAGTGAAAGCTGGGAAAGTCCCATCACAGAAGAACAGTAAAGTATCTTATGGAATTTACTATTAAACTTGAAGTACAATTTTACAAAAATGGATATATTATTCAGTGCTTCACTCACGGTTTGGAATGAGATTTGGATTGGGTTTCGATGTTAAGAGTTTTCAAATGAATGCTAAACATTTCCATTGACACACTATTAAGCAGTTAGATAATAACGAAAAAATAATAACAATAAAAAAAATAATAGTTTTGCGGGTTAAGCGGTAGAGCAGCCACAGGCTCAAATTCTACCACGAGGACTTCACTAATTTATTTGACAAAAACTGTGTTGATCTTTTAGTTTCTCATGCACATCGCTGTTCGTGTGATAAATTATACAATGCAGTGGCCATTAAGAAGCGGTATATTTGAGATTGGTAAAGTTACGTCAGTCAATATTGCGTATTGTAGCATCACATAGCACGAGTTGCATTAGCGCGAAGAACCGGGTAGGAATTCTACCGCTGTCGTCTGCTTCAGAAGGCAGGAAGGGTCACATGAACCAATCACGGTAGACCTCTGCTGCTCCGTACGCTGGCGTATGAGAGAGCATTTACGCGTGTGCTGTAGACATCGAAGCTTTCCCTCCAGAAAGGCAGCAAGGAATATAGTCTTTTACGACGAACCTGCTCGGCGTCCGGCCAGGAAGGGCATTGAAAAAAAATGCTAGAACGAGTGTTGTTAGTGGAGCGTTGCAAGCGGATCGCGAAAATAGCTATTATAATGCCATGAAGGTCAAACATATATTAAATTAGTCAAGTTTTACTTTATATTCACAGCATTTACGCATAATAGGAACACTGTATTTGAAAATTTGCAATATACGTATAATTCATGCAATTGGCCTTGTGTTAATTGAGTTGTGTTCTGACGTCAGACGAGAAATGCCTACCTTGTTACGTTAGGTCTCTTGGGTTAGGTTCTATTAGCATTATTACATAACGCTACGCCACTGGTATTTATGCTAATAGAACCTAACCCAAGAGACCTAACGTAACAACGTAGGCATTCCTCGTCTGACGTAAGAACACAACACAATTAATAACGTTCCCACATTTAAAATTTCAAAAATGTCCGTATAATACTAAAGTACCGAATTAACGCAGAGGAAAGGGTCGGTCCTCGTGGCGGAGTGGTTAGCACATCGCGCTACAACGCCAGGGTTTTCGGATTCGTAACCCGGCCTGGGCATGGACATTTGTGAGTGTTCATTCATCAATTTCATCATATCATCACTCATCCCCATCTTCGCAAATTAGCCAAAAGTGGCACAAAAGCTAAGTAAAGCAAGTAAATCAATCAATCAAGCATACTCTAATCAACTACTCATAAGTCACGTGATTTCGTATATACGAGGTTCGTTCTTCCAGTGGATGGAGGATAGTGAAATTTCGAGTGCAGTTCACTAGCGCACAAAAATGTGAAAGTGTGCGCTCGTGGTATATGAAAGGTGCCACGAGCGTACAACATCCAATTCTGCGTTGCCACATCTATGATTGTGTAGTGTCTGGTCTGTGTAGAGGATCATTTAATTGCATAAAAAGTCAAATATCAAGAAGTATTACACATGTTTATTATAACAAAACTTTCATGAATAGAATGAATGACTTCGTTTGTAACTGATTTGTTACCCCTTAACTTTAAGGAATCGTAGAATACAATGAATATCTTTCTGCGATGAATTGAAGATATCCACGTGCCTCTGGATGAATTCCTTCCTTCCCTCATTGAAATAACCTTTTTGGATAGAAGTTAATTTTGTTAGGTTAGGTTAGGTTAGAAAGAAAGAATTTAAGAGTACAGTAAACAGAAAGAGTTGACACAACGTGGCAACATCGCCATGGATCTTGTGCGCTCGTGGTATACATTTTTAACCACAAGCGCACGCAGCCTTTCGTTTGTGCGCTCCCGGCCTACGGCTGAAATTTCGGAACAAGATGGCGCTTTATTACCTGCTGGAAATGTTGAGGAGATAAACATTCAGCTCGCTGGACTCTTGGAATGACAGCAACATGTTAGGATTGTGCATCAACTCCCATGACTATCGTAAAGCTCATTGTCATACGTTGCAAGCCAAAAACCTACCAAAAGGAATTCGTTATCATACTATACCATCTGTGCAATTCCTTCTCCAGTGGCGTTTGAGTTCTCTCACCTCTGGCGAAAGGGGGCCAGAACCCCCCCCCCCCCCACCTCAACCAATCCGCATCTCAACTTTCCATAAGTACCTCCGGTTGACAGTCCCCCAAAGAGATGAAGGTGCAAAAGATATGACGTATGGAAGATATTCCTGGAGTAATTTATCATCACGCTCAAACGCCCAAGAAGAAAAGTGGAGGAGAGAGAGAGAGAGAGAGAGAGAGAGAGAGAGAGAGAGAGAGAGAGAGAGAGAGAGAGAGGAGAGAAAGGAAGAAGAAAACAGAAAGAGAGGTTGCAGAGAAAAAAAGCTTGTGTGTTGGGTGGAAGGGCGGAGCTAAAGGGACACATCAAGTGGAAAGGTGATGAAATGTGGGATTCTAAGTGCAGATGGCAGCTCTTTCGGTAAGAAAAGGGATGTGATTGATACGTGGTGGTTCATCTCGAGATCTCTTAGCTGGCCATTTTTCACTCTCCTAACACCAGATTTCATCCTCCCACCCCCCACCCTGCCCCTCCACCTCGGCATTAGCATTTTTAAAGCAATTTATTTAAAATCGCAAGAACATCTTGCAAAAGAAGCGAGTTCCATATTTTTCTGGGTCCACAGTTAGTTGATACTCCAGACAACGACCAGGCCTAATCTCCCAGTATATCTTCTGTCCTGACATCCTCAAGAAGTAGGCAAAGAGGGGGCGAAATTATGAAAGTTGCCGCCAGAGGGACTTGAGGATGAATTGACGCTGTCTGCAGAAACGTAAAGACAGTAAAAACTGGATTAACAACAAATACTTACAGCTGCTGACTGTATTCACATGAGGAACGTAAAAAGATACTCACCTGAAAAGAAAAAGAACATACTGTTAGAAATGCTGTTTTGGCGCGAATACATATGTTTATTTTACATGTTTATTTATTTGAAATTCCTTAATAGTACAGAATGAAATAATTACATTAGGATGACAATATTTTACTGTACGCAAAAGTTTCAGAATGTGTCTTACAGATGGCTCTCTATAGCTGAAATGCTTATAATGTTACAACAAATTAAAACATATCAATGATTTCCGGACACTCTTTGTATTAAAAAGGAAATATACATGCTGCTGTAGGCCGTTTGATCTGAAGTACATATTACCAGACATGTCTAACTTCTTTTCTAAATCACTCCTTCTCAATAATAAAAAACATAACTAAGTATATAATAGAAAGCAATATGTATATGTACATCAACAAAATTAATTCACATTATGAATATAAATTTGGTAACACACAACCGAATGCATTCCTATCTTCACTGTGGATAAAGTCAACAGAACCCCGTTAGCCTGCAAGAATGCAATTTCCATGGTATAGTAAGATACTTACTTCTTTCTGAAAACCACACTTATTTCGCCAATGACTTACGTATACCCTGTCTCAGATATATCTGAAGAAAGGCCTCGCAGAGGAAAGGGGAGGGGGGATCGAGTGGGCAGAACAAAGCAATACACGCTGCTGGGAAGGCTAGTAACAGTAGTCGCTTTCCCCCTCCACGCAAACCCGTTCGTCTCATGTGTTCATTGGTGGACACATCGTTCGTTTACACCAGAGATTGTTGGGACAGACTGTAAGTGCCTGGAGGCCCAGAACTGCTGACTCGGACCCAAGCCAATAATGCAAACCCCCAGAGGCTTTATGGGAATAATCGCACTATACCAGGCCTGTACATAATGGAAATAGCATTATACAAAATTCATAGCGTCGTCATCAACACCTGCTGTGGCACGAGAGCTAAAAAAAACAAAAAAACAGAATATTTGTCCGGATGAGTGATCAGCTGTTGGTATCCATCAGACCTTCACTTGACGCTCATTACAACTCGCACCGCGAAAAATGTGAGCTTGTTTATGACGGCAACGTGCCTTCACTTGTCATAAAGCAGTCCTCCTCTTTTTTAGGATACATACGAGCCTATCCGGAAAGAGACCGGTCTGAAGGAGCCATCCACGAGTAATTGACGTATTGTCCGTTAACTGTCGTGGCAGCTGCTACCACTAAAACTTAAACCGGGATGTGGTTTTTGAGGGGGAAACTTTCTGGAGTAAAATCGCTTGAAGAGTCTCTCCCTTCTTGTTTTTCTTTGACCCGCTTAACCGCTCGACTTCCATCTTACAAGCAGCAATCAACATACCTTTGATAAACCTTTGGAGGTAAAAGCTATGGGTCTTGTTACTCAAAGGGGTCCTCTCTTCTTCTCTCTGTGTGTCTCTGTAAAGTTTCTTCGTCTTTCTTTTTGCTGGGAAAGGAGGATTTCAGGTTGTTTATTGAAACAAGGTGGAGGTGGATGAGGGATGAGGGCGAAGAAGGGAACAACAGTACACAGCAAAATGTTGCCTCCAAGTGTTGCCAACTTATAGATTCAAGTTGATATCCAAGTGCAACACTGCGCATAGGGACGTGGTAACATTCATCTGTACAATTAATATAGTCCAAGGCCTGGATTTTTTTGTAATTACATAGTTTTTGTTTTGTATGTTGCGAAGCAAGAATGACAAATGTAGATGAACTACACTGTTAGAAACGATATGCATGGATTTCATGTTACATATTTCTACATATTTTTAGGCGTATTACATATTTGCCGTTTATAGTACATATTTTATTTTACATGAAATCCAGCATTTGTGTTAGTTTTCATTGAACATTGAACATTGTTCATTGTGGAACAAACGTTCAAAATATGATTTCTCTAAAAATTCGGCACATTCCTAATTGAAACAGTAACCATATTATTTTCTTTTCCAAGGCCATCAACTCACTGGCGGAAAAAGTGCATCCATAGACAAGAAAAATACATTGAAAATTACATCAATAAAGTAACTGAAATTACATCAATTGTAAGTAAAGTTATTGAAAATTTTGGTTATATATTGAACTTTACATTCATTAAGTTTACATAGAAGGTTTTCGTTCGGTTTTTTCATGGTGTCGCCACCTGTTGAGTGCAATACATCCTGATGTATTCTGAAAGTTCTCATTTTATGTATTTACTTGCTTGATTGATTGATTAACTTGGTTTATTTTACTTCCCTCTTCTGCCATTTTTGGCTACCGCGAAGATGAGGATGATTGTTGATATGAACTAACTGACTGAGAGACAGCCTAGGCTAGGATTCGAACCCGGGGCACCCAGGCGTCGTAGCGTCATTTCATGTATTCTTTATGTATTTGTATCAGTTCGTTAATCTCTCTCAGCGCTAGGAAGTGAAGGACACCAGAGTGGAGAAGAGATGTCTACGATAAAGGAGCAAAGAAGAAATCTACGAATCCCTCCATTGCAGTTGTTTTGTGACACCCAGAGAGGGAGGAACAACGTTGAATGAATGAGAATTTGTGGAGAACCCGACGCCCTGCATGGCAATGCGGTGGTTCAGGAGACACTGAAACCAGGACGGAAACCCCAGGTTCAATTCCCAACTGTATCACAATTTTTTACTCGTAGAAAGATGGGATCTGAGGAAAAGAAGAACACAAAAGTGTTCTGTGTGTGGTTTCTCCCCCCCCCCCCCGTCTCTCTCTCTCTCTCTCCTCGGTCCCTCTTTCTTCCCGCCAACCTTTCACAAGATGTTATCGTAGATCAGAATTTCACTGAGTGGGTTCTTTCTTCTATCGATTCAAGCACTTTCAGAAGTATTGAAGCTTGAGTTTTGAAGGATGGAGAAATGCTGGCCTCTGAGACGGAGTGGAGAGCGTACAGATCATTGTGTTTATCCCATCATGTATCATTCATCCTCAGCATGTTGATTAACTCAAAAGGTAGAAAAGTGACGCAAAATACTAGAAACAAAGAAAAGAGAGGGAGATATTGTAATTCGTCTTTGTAATGCTACGTTGGTTTTATGCCTTTTTAGAATAATGAGGATGAATGATGATTTAGATGGAATTATGCTAAAAAAAATGAATCCATACTCGTAACTCGCTAAAAGCTTTGTCAAAGTTGATCTACAGGCACGCTCACCAAGAACGCCCATGCCAAGGACGGGATTTGGACCGGGACCTCTGGCGACTTAGCGCGAAGGCATAACCACTCCGCCACGGAGGGCGGCTAATAATAACCGTGTCTGATTATCTATAGTCATGTATAACTTATATAGTGTGTTCATATTTTTCACATTTAATTTTCCATTTATATTAATTATATTATTGCAACCAGTGGCGGCGATTGGGTCCCAAAACTGGGAGGGGGGGCAAGGTGCCTAAACTGGCGGGCAAAAGAGGCAAAAAGTGTGGGAAGGGGAAACTGCTATCTAATCACCGCTACTGATTGCAACTATAATTGGAAAAATTGTATCTCTGTTGATGGCAAATAAATAAATAAACTTAGTCTCGGTGTTTAATGTTTAAGCAATAATTACTGGCAAAGTACAAGTTCTCCCACAGTGTATATCAATTTCATGCAAATTATCTTCATACGGGAGCCATTAGCCATCAAAAAATTAGCCATCTTATATTTCTATAAAAGACATCTTTCTTTATGGAAATTAGAAATTAAACTTTGTTATCTTCTTACATGTTGTTATATTCTCAAGTTTAAATAAAAGCCTAAATTCTGTAAAAAAGATCAATATATTAACTCATTTCTACCACAGTAAAGCATTCAGAAATAATAAAAACAATGATAGAAAAATACTTATAAGTCCAGAGCCATCTATTGTTCATCATAGCAAACCATATCTCAACATAGCGATTTTTTTAAAATCTATTTTGCTTTCGAATCATTCAATACTAAGATAAAATAACACAATATTGTCAAAAAAACAATTAAAAAATTTGTTAATATAAAACTTTGTAAAAAATATGTCAGCCTCTATTGATTCTGGAAAGAAAATATCAATAAAAAACGAGGTGAAAAAATTATCATCACGACTAGAAAAAAGATGGCAGAGGCCTAAATCGAAAAATTGTTAAGTAGTTTCTTATTTCTTTATCCCAGGTTGCGTTTGCGTTTGCGTTTTACCGAAGCAATGAGATGCCTAACATTCATGCATTACGCCTAAGGTGCTTGAAAAACGTCATAAGTGGTTCGATTTGAAATATCGTAATCATCTAGTAACAAAAACCAAACGTATATTTTAGAATATAATAAATATATTATCCATGTAAAAAAATGGTTCTCTGTAAGTTTTCTATTAAAACTCCACAGTACATGGGTCCTCTGAGGGTCAAGATTAGTAATGCTGTTCATCCTTGGGTACGTTTCTGAATACACCTCGTATATTTCTAAAGTAGCTGCCTTATTTCCCTAAAATGCAGAACTTAGAGACGATAAACCTTGGACCACTCGCACTAAAAATGGAGAACACTCCTCTGCGTGGTACTTCTGTTTTCCACCGCTCTCAAAACAAACACCACAAGCCAGTGAATGCCCAGCTTAAAACTAGGCACCTAATTTCTAGCAACTACACTAACGAAGCACATAAGTTATTCTACAGACAACAAAGAAAAGGGACAAAGTTCGTAGAGGATAATTATCTCGCTACAAAAAAGCACGTAGCAAAACATACCACCCGTAGGTAATGGGACAAGCAAGGATAAAAAAAATTCCAAGATAATAAACAAAGACACTTCCAGAAGCTGAACGATTGAGTTTCCACTGATGGCCCCGGGGGGTGGTGGAGGGTTGTGTATACAGAGAGGAGACGAGTTTGTGTAGGGTCAACTGCAATGTAAACAGTTGGGGGACTACAAGGGTGTGTCTTTCTCAAGTCTGATGGAAACGTATGGCTCCGAAGAATGGGACGTGGATGGAATAAGTGGGCAGCAAGAGGGTATGAAAAGATGGAGGGGAGCAATAGGTATTGCATAAAATATTACAAAGGGAGTGTCAAATTCTAAGGCTATTTTAACCCCTCAATTACAAGGGTTTTAAAGTCTTGCGAATAAAAATAATATTCATCATCTGTCCTAAAAACTGAAGTTGTATGGAAACATAGAAACAAGTGGACAAGGGCCTCCACTTTAAACTGTAGGTCCCGATTACTGTGCATAAAGTAGACTTAAAACACAAAATCAGCCAACCAAGTAAGTAAGGACAAGCATGGGAGACCCGACTTCGATTCCCAGAGTAGGTGATCTCAGGTGGAAATTATTTACACCGCATCTCTGTATAAGGCAACTCTGTGGTTCACTCAGGTGGGCAAACCTGTGGGTAGAGGCATGGACGTCCGCAGGATTTTTCCCCAGGGTGGGGCAAGCAAGGCAATTGTTTTCCAGGGGGGAGCAAATGAGGCATATTTTTCCCCATAATAGTGATGCCCCCTCAAAAAAATACTGCTTCAGTCTGAAATTACTATGTTCCTTCAACACCCATACAATAATTAACATAACTTGCTGTGATTGAAATGAAATTATGTGTGAAATATATACTTTTTCGGTGGACTTTTCGGACGTCCATGGGTAGAGGTAAAGGCGACCGAAGCGTGATGCTGATCACATCGTTTGCATTGATTTGTTTCACTTTACTTCGCGAAGATAGGATGAGTGTTAATATGATGAAATAGATGAGACTCATAAAGAACATCCATGCTCAGGCAGGGATTCGAACCAAGAACCCCTGGTGTCGTAGCGCGCTGTGATACCTTATCACATTGTTGAAACAATACTGAACTGTACATCTAAACATTTCATCATGGCTGTGTATCTCAGCTTGTCAAGGGTAGCTGATCACATTACCCGGACGGAAAAAGTAACCCAACCGGAAAATCCAGAGACGATTATCGTGGCTTCGATTCTAGCACCCAGGGAGGGCCTCGTTAGGCTCCTATCAAGCGGTCTCTACGATGCACAGCCAACTGCAGATTAAAAAGGAGGAAAACAGATTTTCCCGACGGAAAATAAGTTGGCAATGCTGAGAACATCAAGGCATTCTTAATAAGACACTTGAGGAGCAAAGTTTTCTGAAAAGCACAACTCCAGTTTCGAAGGTCATGGTATACGTGGATTGGCAACATTTGGGAGCACGCTGACTGCCTACACAATTCTCCCCAAATGCCTGTTTGAAGATGAATCTTCTCCTTGCATTTTATCTTTCAAATGTAGTTCTGACATTGTAGTCATTTGACAATTAATTTTATTTGTTCTCAATTTATTTTTTTATCCATAATTGTTCCTGTGTTTAAAAATGGTGATAAAATGACTGCAGTAATTACCGTGGAATTTTTCTACTCTCAACAACATATAAAATATTATCTCACATTCTTTTAACAAGACTAACCCCATATGCTAATGAAATTATAGGTGATTATCAATGTGGATTTAAACGTAACAGATCAACTACAGATCCAATTTTTCACATCAGACAGGCACTTGAAAAAAAGTGGGAATATAATCAAAATGTTCATCAGCTATTCATTGATTTTAAAAAAGCATATGATTCGGTCAAAAGAAATAAATTATATAATATATTAGTCGAGTTCGGAATACCTGAGAAGCTTGTTAGAATGATAAAAGTATGCACCAGTGAAACAGAAAGTAAAATTCGTGTGGGTATTAATGTGTCTGACAAATTTACAATTCATGAAGGGTTAAAACAAGGAGAATTATCTCCATTGCTCTTTAATTTGCCTTAGAATATGCTGTTAGGAAGGTAAAATAAACTAGCGAAAGACTAAAATTAAATGGTGTGACTCAGTTGTTAGCATATGCAGGTGATGAAGACTTATTAGGGAATGATATAAATACAATTAAGAATAATGCTAAAATATTTTTCAAAACTGCTTAAGAGATAGATTTGAAAGTTAACAAAGAGAAAACTAAATATATGCTTACAGGCAGAAACCAAGTGTTAGGTAATAATCAAAATCTAATTATTGATAACAACTCGTTTGAACCAGTTTCCAAATTCAAATACTTAGGAGTAATATTAACAAATGAAAATTATATTAAAGAGGAAATAAAAAGTAGGCTTAATTCAGGAAATGCATGTCACTTGTCTCTTCATAAACTTTTGTGTTCTCGTTTACTATCTAAGAAACTAAAAGTTAAAATATACGAAACAGTAATTTTGCCTGTAGTATTATATGGGTGTGAAACTTGGTCCCTTACATTGGAAGGGGAACATAAATTGAGAGTATTTGAAAATAAGATCCTTAGGAAAATATTTGGACCTAAAAGGGATGAGGAGACAGGTGAGTGGAGAAGGTTACATAATTTAGAACTACATAATTTGTATTCATGTCCAGATATTATTAGAATAATTAAATCAAGAAGACTTAGGTGGGCAGGGTATGTGACACGAATGGGAGAGGAAAAAGGAGTTTACAGGATTCTTGTTGGGAAACCTGATGGTAAGAGACCTATAGGAAGGCCAAGACGAAGATAGAGGGACGGACAACGTTGAGATGGACCTAAAGGAAATCGGTAGGGATGGATGGAAAAGAGTATATAGATCTTGCTCAAGATAGGGACAGGTGGAAGGCCTGTGTTGCTGCAGCCATGAATTTTCCGGTTTAAAAAGGCTAAAGAGTTAGTTAGTTAGTTAGCTTATTTTGCTTTGCTTGTATGTCACTTTTATAATTAATCGAAACTATGAAGATCGATGATTATTAGATTAAACTGATGAAGAGACACTTAAAAAAGAGATTGCCACACCAGGACTCGAACCCGGAACTTAAAACGGATAGGTTGAGGAAGACCGTCAATAACTCCCGGCCATGAATTGGCTTATAACATTTGTAATTGCTCAGGAGTATTTTTTGTTCTGTTCATGCTTAATATCTGCTTTCGGACATTTAATTTATAAGTGACACACTTCGTCCGTTGGGGACAAGCCACGTATTGTTTGAGAGGAGGGACACATCTCGTTCATATACTAGATACAATCATGGACTATACTTATCATAATCATAATATTTATTCATCCGTTGACCCATTTTTCCATGGGTATGAAATGTGACGTGCTAAACACTACTCTCAGAGATCAGTTGGACATGGCAGTTTTGACAAACAAGTTGCATTTTCTCTACTTAGATTCATTTTGTCCAAATTTTATCCTAATAGATAATCTCACAACAACGCAAAATGTTTTAATTGACTCGAATGCACAATGACTTATATATACTGGATCTACATTTTTTAAATGCAAAATCTAGGTGACGAATATATGCCTCAACACGAAATGAAAATGTAATATTCATTCAATACATTAAAAATGCTAACCAAAGCAGACTTTATTAATATATTATTAATAACACTAACGTTTCCATCCTCTAACAGGGTTTTCTTCGGAGTAAGATTCACAAGGCTTAATAGGATTATCATTCACTACAAAGCAATAGCTATAAATATTAGATAAACCTGAAATGAGGGGTTAGTGTTCACCATAAGAGAGTTGCAGCAGGTAAAACAAAATGCATATGTAAGGTAAGAGGTGTGTAAGTGTAAGTTTCTATGTGAAAATTGACCGAGTGGTAGCACTAGACGATTTTCCGTCAGGGGTCCTAGGTTCGAATACCGGTCTGGGCATTGGTGTTCTTTTGAATGTTCCATTTATCATATCTTCACTCATCTTCATCGTCGCGATTGCCCAAAAATGGCAGAAAAGCTACGCTAAATAACAAAAGTAAAAATATGTGGAAATTAAAAGGTTAATTAAGAGCTGATAGGTAAAATATATTTCATGAGCGATCTTCGATTAAAGTTCTGTTAAGATGTCAAACCTGTAGCAAGCAAATAGCGAAGTTGAGTGAAGGATTGAAGATAAGCTTGTATCACATTTAATCTGAGCTCACACGAAGAGCTAGAGCTCTGTGTGAGTTAGAGCAATGCAAAACACAGAAAGCACTTAATTATTGAGAGAAACAATGAATTTCAAGGCTGCAAATGTCAGAATTAGAACTCTAAAATAATAATTCTTATGTGACGAATAGTATCATGTTGTACGTCAGTGGGGATTTGAGGTGCTTTGCGTATTGTTGCTTTTCGAAATTATTTTCGTTGTTACCATTCTTGATACAGGCACCATTTTGCGTTTTGGGTTTTGTTTCAAGTACATTTTATGCACAGATAGGATCGGAACTGGGTCTACAGTTTAAAGTGGGATCCAAACATTTATGTGTCTCCACAGGGTATCGAACCCAGGCTTGCAAGGCTTGACGTTATCACTACGTCATCGTGAAGGCCCTCCGTAATGGGTTACATCTGCATGGATTAACATAAATTTATTTTAAACATATTTCGCACACTAAATAGAATTCGGTATCACAACAGACTGGAAATTAGTTTCTTGCGAAAATACGAGGAATACCTATCGCTCTTCTCTTGTTACTATTCATTAGAAAATAAGAATAATTTCATTTCTATCGTTGCTATTGATTGACGAAACAACAATGCTTCAAACACAGAAGCCAATACCGAAGATTATATTTTTGTTATTTCACGCAATTGTTCTAACACTCTCCGTCAATTGCGATGATAGAGGTCAAATATGTAAGATGGAGGTGGGAAGAAGACCAAGTTCTAAACGCAGCTATTCGACTTTAAAGCGCGTTACGCTAACCAATTTGCCACGGGGTTGGCTTTTTCGTGTATGTCAGTTCATCAAATCAAATCTATTCGACATTCAAAATCCAGAGGTAGCATAGCAACGTAAAATAACAAAAACAGAAAATAAGAACATATACACTTCTCATCACGCAGCAAATCCACACACAAACCTCTCCTGGCATTCGTCTCGCAGAATGGCCTTGAGGATTGAAGATCGTCCATTTCCTGGTTCAGCTCTAGACAATTCAGGTGCCCTATCAAAGCTGCCCTGAAGCACGCAGGGTTTCTAACCCACTTCAGCGTGAGGTCTACTATTACCTTTGCCGTTGTTTGTACAACCAAGAAAGGGAGATAGCTCTCGAGTTATCTTAAGAGATAATCGAAAGCTATAAGAAAGAAGATTCGACCGGTTAATCGACGAGCAAGAGACCAGGTACACTGATGTCGAGGGAAATTTGGGCAGGAGTCCCGACCATAGAGCGCATCACCTAGGATGCTTTCCTTCTCGAAGAGTCGCACCTCATTGCGCACAGAGGATCTTCGGAGCTACTAGACGAGATCCTCCGACCGAAATTACATCTCGTGGGGAAGTTTGGTTGTTTTGGCTTCTTTGGGCGGCTTAGTCTCTCGTCTCCAGGGTGTCTTTTGTTAAGAGCCACGTTCGGTTCTGGAAAAGAGTACCCGTACTTCCAGTCTAAGTTATGGTTCCAGGAGCACAAAACGTTGGCGTCTGCGCGTGCCATCCGCCTGTTTTTTCCGCTCAGTCCTTTCTCCTCGTCTCCGTTCGCAGCCGTCTACTCCGCGAACTGCCTCTTAAGTTCGTCTTTTTAAAGAGCACAGTTCCAACGCGTGTTTGACAGATCGTGCCAAACCTGTGGTCCCTTACGCACGCGAGGAATTATGGTTTAGTCATTGTCGACGCGTGCAAAAGGGGAAGGCGGCACGTGCTAAATTAGCCAGCGCAAAAAAAGAAGATAAAAACAGAAATTGCTTCGTCTTCAAGCAATGGGAAGTGAGATAAGAAACCAAGAGGTTCAGGGCAACTAGGTAGAAGTTATAGAGTGGCTGAATCGGTTTCCCTCCTGTAGAAAATCAAATACAAATTATAACACCATTAAGCCTTGTTTCCATGATTATGAAAAACTAAATATGCTGACCAAGGCAGTAATTTATTTTATTAAAAACATAAACTAAACGTAACGTTTCAACCTTCTAGCAAGGTCTTCTTCAGACTCTGTATCAAGTATAAAAATAACAAGATACAAAAACAGGGTATTATATATACACAAACATTACTCCCTCCAGACTATTTAGAAAGTTGTTTGGAACTTTCTAGCAGGTGACTTTCACTTGCCAACTATACTTTCACCTAAAAGGCTAAACACAATTACTTCCATATAGAATGTGGTTGGATTTTTAATCTCACGCTATTTTCCCATCATTTTTCTTCCTTCTCCTCTCCTCTTTCTCTCTTGTCCTTTCCACTCTTTCTAACATCTTCTTCCATTCTTTGTTTAAGAAAAACTAAATATGCTGACCAAGGCAGTAATTTATTTTATTAAAAACATAAACTAAACGTAACGTTTCAACCTTCTAGCAAGGTCTTCTTCAGACTCTGTATCAAGTATAAAAATAACAAGATACAAAAACAGGGTATTATATATACACAAACATTACGCCCTCCAGACTATTTAGAAAGTTGTTTGGAACTTTCTAGCAGGTGACTTTCACTTGCCAACTATACTTTCACCTAAAAGGCTAAACACAATTACTTCCATATAGAATGTGGTTGGATTTTTAATCTCACGCTCTTTTCCCTTCATTCTAGAAGGTTGAAACGTTACGTTTAGTTTATGTTTTTAATAAAATAAATGACTGACTTGGTCAGCATATTTAGTTTTTCAAATACAAACTTGTGCCTTACTATCGCGAGCAGACGTTTCAGGGGCAGACCTGTGTTCCCAGAGAGGGTCCGTTACGATTGCCATCAAGTAGCTCCCAAACTCTCCACGCAATGTGAGTTAACATCGACATTTTGAAGCCCACATCGGAGACTGAATCCGGGACCGTTCATACAACAAAAGCAAGCGCTAACCATTAGGCGAAGCGGTTACCAAGGTTACCAAATCACTATAACCAAAATGATGAACAAAATAACACATTGCTAGGAAATGTTATTAAGAATCTGAAATTGGGAGATTTCCAGTTCAAAAATATTGATTATTAGGAGCATAATTCCCAAATTTATAATAATCACTAAGATTACTAAGATACGTCTAGCCATTTTTTTATATAGTTTCTCGAATATCGCTATGATTTTCTGCTTCTTCACCTCGTTTCTCTGTCGAGCTGCTTTTCTTTATTCTCTCTCGTGCTTCGTTTCTTTCATGATCCCCCTCTATCTTTAAGTATATATCTCCATCTTCTTGTTCCATCTCTCTTTCTCTCCCTCTCTCTCTCTCTCTACTCCCTATTTCACTCGAATTTATTTGTGCCCTATTCTCTCTCTCTATTTCAGGTTACTTCTTTCCTTTCCCCCAACCTTTTCCCAGCTTTGTTTCCTTCCTTTCCTCTCTCTCTCAATTTATTTTCCTTCCATTTCTGTTCCCCCAATCTCTAACAAACTCCCTCAAGTTTCTTTCTTTCCTTGAATTTCTAGCTTTCTCTCCTTCTATTTCTTTCTCACCTCGCGTATCTATAAAATCATTTCCGTTTTACGATAACCAGTAAACATGACACCACACGATTTCCCAGTTGAATGATCCCACAGAGGAATTTATGAAAGGAAATTAAAAACCACATAGTCGGAAAATGTACTGAACGCGTGTTTGGATCCCTGTCAGGATTTCTGTACAACACATTGTATTTGCCCATATATAGCGACACTGATATTATTAAGAGAAGTCAATTTAGTCAAAATATTTTGACTTGCGAAGTACGACAATTAAGTCACTTTTATTTCCAACGATTTCACGGTTTTCGCGCATTGGATGCAGCCGATTGCGCTTCCGTGCGTAAGGTGTAATTTCCCTTTAATTACAGCAATTGCGTGTGTTGATGCAGATCTGCGTAAAGCGTACCAATTTATCATCGAACTGACTGCGGGACTAAGGCCAGCAATTGGTATATATCCTGACGCTCCTCTACTCTGGTTGGACAAAATGTCACCGAAAAAACGTGTATGGCACTTATACAATATAGCTAGACTAATTTACTGTAAATTTTCTTATCGTTTTCAACGGTTACTTTCTGGTTTCAAACTTCAAAACACACTTTAAAAATAATGGACTCAATTTTATTGTCTGCCAATGTAGACAATTCATGTAGTCTCAGATTCTATCAGCATTAAGAGCTACGCAGGTTAAGCTCACAGATGGGTAATATATTCATGATTGTTTCATCGTAATCGTCATCCAACTTAAAAGTTACAGCTACATTTTATTAAGTCATTAAACTATTATGTAGGATCTCTATAGAGCTTCTATTCTTTCTGTCTCTTTCTCTCTCCCCCGTTCCCTCTTCTTGTTTTTTTCATTCTCTCTCTCCCTCTCTAAATTACTCGTTTTATATCTGTTCCTTTCCCCTCTATCTCTGTATTTCCCTCCAATATTTCTCTCGCGTTTTTCTATTTCTCTTATTTCTCCCCCTGTGTTGTTTTTATTTGCATTTGTGGTCTGGCGATACAAATTTATCTGTTCTAACAACTGCGTAAAACCTATACCTGTTGTTCTCTTGTATTGCTATAACACGTATGAATGAATGCATACTTTTTTGAACCACTTAAATATATCCTCACGTATCTTGTATCTTTCCGCCTCTTAAACTGGAGAAAGAAACACATATTGCACTCGTTATACACTTACACACATTTAGGTTAGATTAGAATATTTACCTTTAGCACTTGAATTTGAACACTTCTATGAGAGTAAAGAAAGCTAAACAAAATTAATTCTCTCCTGCCGTTCTCTTTCTTTCCCTCTTTCTTTCCTTTCACCCAGTTACCGTTCCTTACTTCCTATCTTTGATTTCCTTCCACATAGTCTCCTGTTACCGTTTTCTTCCTTCCTATCTCTCATTTCTTTCCACACATACCTCTGTTGCCGATTTAATCCTTCCTCTCTTACTTTTTCCTTCCACGCAGTCCTCTGATGTCGTTATTTTATTTCCTCTTTCTTTTCCCTTCAACATGTCCTCTGTTGGCGTTTACTTTCTTCCTTTCTTTCTCTTTCGATCCACATAGCTCTTTCCCACTGGTCTCAGAACTCCTCTTTCTATCTCAAGGCATGTCCTAGGCAGTTCCTTTTCCTTCCAAACATCACTTGTAAAATGTTTCCTTTTGTATTTGTTTGAAGTACATCTTAGTTAAGCGCCATATCGTACTACTAGTCTTTCCCTATCCGTCTTCCGCATTTTTCATGTCTCCGATCAATGCAAAACATTCTCCTAGGTTCTAAATAATCGATCATTTTCCAACGGCTCCTTTTCTATCTTGTTCTCACACTTCAAATCACCCGTCAAAATACAGGATCAGGTAGTCATGTATAATTTTACATTACTTTTTTTCCCATTACTGTTCTCTGATTTCTTACACCATTCTGAAACATATCCTCTTTAAGTATAAAAAGACTCGATCCCATTATCGAATATCTTGTTGCTTTTACCCTCAGTTGAGTCGACAACTTTTCTCGTCGACCCGAAGAAGCATATTATCACAAGTTGTTGTTCCAGCAGTCCGCCATCACCATAGACCAAGGTGGCCGGGAAGAGAGCAAAAAATAAAGGTATTGTTTACGTAGGCGTGTATCGGGAAATCGATATATAAACATGGATGGGCGATATAGATGCTAATGGGGCGGAAAATGGTATTTCACCAGCCGTTTGATGGTTTACTCTTCATGTTGTTCGCTCGATTCTCTCAGACCGTTCCCCCCTCTCCCCTCCCCCAATCTAGCATCTTCCTTCCACACACACCCAGCGAGTGATGTTGACAAGAAAGACTTCCACATTATATGGATTTACGCTTCCCTGGATTTTTGCTCGGCCTTTTTTTTTCTTTCGCTACGCGGATCGACGTTTTCTCTCAACTTTTACTCGGGGCTCAACATGACTTTTTGTGACTGGCAGATGCAGAAAAAGTGAGAAAGAAAAGGACCAAGGGTGAATGCGACATAAAGTAAACTGATCGAGGATTGTGCGCATGAAGGGACAGAAAATATTAATACAAGCCGAACGATGTTCTTCCTCCATTGGAATTGGGAAAAACATGAAGGAAAAATTATATTGTGCCGGTTTCCAAATAAAGCATGCAACAGGTTTAGGTTAACTTCTGTGCAGAGAGATGTTCAACAATGACTGAATGTACAGTAACGATGGTGCCAATACCGGAGGTCACTGTTTTTAAATCATGTTATTTTTTTCTTTTAAAGTTCACTTTATACACAGATAGGGTAATTATGATTGGGCCTATAGTTTATAGTGGGATCCGAACTACTATGTGTCTCCGCCGGGAACCCTTGATTGCAAGGTGACAATGTTATTACTACGCAATCGGGAAGGCCGCGTTTAGGCATTGACAGCGGTTAGAGAGTCATGTGGAAAGGAGTAATAGAGGAAGGAAGAGATAGCAACACAAGAGTTATACAGAGGGAGAAAAATAACGAAAGGAAGAGAACGGCAACAGAAGGCTATGTGGAAGAGAAAAAAAGAAGAGAAAGAAAGAGAACAGAAGGCTACGTGGAAGAAAAAGATGAGAAGGAAGAGAAAGGTGACAAAACAACGTGAAAGGTATAAGAAAGAGAGGAAGAAATATGACTGCTACAGAGGGTTATATGGAAGGGAAAAGGGAGAAAGAAAGAACAAAAACGGCAACAGAGAGCTTTGTGGAAGGAAAATAAATGTGAAGGAGAAAGAGAGAACAGCGACATAGAACTACGTTGAAGGAAAAAGTAGAGGAATGGGGAAATGCAACAGAGGGAACGAGAATAAGAGAAAGAACGGCAAACAGAGCTTTGTGAATGGTAAATAAAGAGAGAGAGGAAGAGAACTGCAACATGTTTTATATTTCAGATGGAAAATTCACGAATACTGTTTTACTTTTTTTTTATACTGCACTTAGAGGGTGTTGTGAGGGTAGACATGGCCGAAGAGGTAAAGAATGGATAACTAAAGCCTTTTTCACAAATCAACGTTGCCTCCCGCTAAAACACTTAATTTGAAATTCTGCTGCCCCTGCGATCAACTTACACTTGTAATTATAATTACTACATTCTAATTAATGTAGCCTATTTCATCTTACTGAAATTAAAGCGTAGGTGTAATTTTGGTCTGACATTTGATTTCCAGAAGGGGCCCTGCCCCTCCTGCACCACTTCCAGAACGCCATGAGGCTGTACTGATCCGCTACCATTGGTGTAGCTCTGTACTGCAAGCTGTGGTTCTGTTTCGTGTGTTAAAGAAAGAGGTTAACTTGTATTTCGCATTTACTGTATTCTTCGAGGACATAGTTATCCTGGCGCTAGGTACCTCAAAAACCTTGAGAACAAAAGGCTCCAAGAGAGACTTGTAACATATGTGACTTTCTTATGTCTGTTCTATTGCTACAATGCAACCTTTTTTGTTTCCTTTCTCAATATCATCAACTAAATGTCTCTCCTCTTGTCGTCCCAACCTTTAATCTTTACACATTACATTACCTCCTGACATATGAGTTACATGATTCTGAGAATCCTACGATCCACGGTGGCGATATCAACAAAAACATCTGCCGAGGCACAAGATATGCATATGATAAGGCAGAGTGGCGTAACCTTCATTTCGACAGTGACCTTTCCCGCAACAAGGGATGTCCCCTGTGACCTGGGTCAAGCCTCACACGCTGCCAAGGCGTATCCTGAACAATTTAACCTCTTAAGAGTGTCAAATACAGGGGAAGACGGGACACAAGCGACGATATGTTTTCTAAGGCTCCAAGCCCTCTTAGTTTGTAGTGTATTCTCAAGGCTTGACACTAAAATATGCTTCTAATTTTTCCCTTTCTTGTTTGTCGCTTTTCTCTTAAATATTTCTGTATTCATCTCATTTGTCTTTTGACCTCTTCTTTGTCACTATGTCCGCTAGTACATACTTCCAGCCTAACAAGTTCCGTTAACTTCAGGCGCTTTCTATATACCTACCACATAAGACCGCCAACCTTATAGGTATCTTTATGACTTGTATTTTATTTACTTTACATTGCATTCTACGAGTGTTGATGCTAATTGCAAAAATGAATCAAGTGCTACTTTATGGTTTCAAGAGACTGGGTGCAGTTCGAAACATTATTAAGATTGCTCATACTCCCATCTAGAACTTATTAAGCATCGTTCTCGTAATTAAATTTTGTATAGCGTGTCTTGCAAGGCCAGTTACGCAACAGGAGATTAGGATTTCGTTTGAATCTTTGTCTCAAGAAGACCCTGTTTGAGGGTGGAAACATTACTTTTGACTGCCTTCATCAGCATTTTTAGGAATATGCTATGATAGGAATATTTCATTATTAAGATTCCTCCCGCCTTAACATTATTACATCAATTGTTAACAGTGAAGTAGTAACATTATGTAAATGTTACTCGCTATACACAATTTTATATCTTACCCTCTAACGCCATAACTCAGTCCACACCATACTTCGTGTCATTAAATGCAATTCACAGGACCCTGCAACCCCTGTTACCTTGTCCTCTGTTCCAATGCCGTACTGGCGCTCAGTTTTATCGGTATATAGTTTTTCTACCAAATACCATGGTGGATTTTAATAACGGAACAGCCACAGGAGATTGTAATGTTCTTAGAAACTGTACAAAATTTCCAGTATTCGACAAAATTGGTAATTTTATTGCGTATGAATGAATATACATACAGCGTTATTCATATGTCAGTGTCACATTTGGGGAACATCGTGTGCGTGATGTATGAGACGTGCGAGTCCGAATCATGTACGTATGGAATCAGAAACTCTCTAAGTTTGTGTTACGTGAACAGCGCATGTTGTGGTGACGCGGTTGGCCGCTAGGCGGCAGCAGTGTACAATATGGCGGTCTCAGGTAACGAGAGAGCATTTTGCGTGGTACATTGTTTCGGTGGCCGCCACGATCCCCAGACTTCACACCTTGTGATTTATTTCTCTGGGTATATGTGAAGGACAGGGTGTTCATTCCACCGCTTCCAGCTGATTTGAATGACCTCCGAGTTCGCATTGCAGCAGCGATAGCAACGACAGACCGTGACATGCTGGTGCGGGTGTGGGCAGAATTGGACTATCGCCTGGATGTCTCCCGTGTAACCAAAGTTGCACACATTGAGCACTTGTAAGGTATGACAAACAAACTTTTTGAGATTGTCTTTCTTTTTTTATATCATTCATGCTGATATGTCATGTACTTATTTCACAATAAAACTCCGAAATGTGACATTGACTTATGAATAACCCTATATAAAATTAGGCAGAATACGGACCTATTGAGAATCAATGCTATACTACTGGCAACACTGTAGCCCGTTTCAATATGCTCAAAAGGTCCATAGTGAGGCTAGAAGTTTGACCTTAAACCCCCTCTACTCGAGTAATGTTGTAAGCATAGAGCATAGTTGGGTATAGTTTCTCGCGGCCTTGAGGATACAGGACGATAGCTAATGATTAACCATAATGAAACCGTGCAGCAAGCAGCGAACAGGACAGACGAACAGAGCTTTCTAATTCGATTTTCGTTTGATTTGTTTCGTCTTACTTTGCTTCTCTGCCACTTTTGGCAGGTCGCGTGGATGGTGATGAAAAGTGATCAGATGGAATTGATGAAAGAACAATCACAAGTCGCATAGAAGATTATATTGTTAGTGAATCCAGACGCAAGAGCCTCGTTAGTTTGCAAGTACGTAGTCCACGGTATTGGGATCGCAATACGCAATTGGAAAAGGGACCAACGGCGATCTGGAATATGAAACCACCAATCGGCGATCACTCACCGCCCCCTCCTCGAATAGGACACCTTGATCGAGGATAACGCATTGAATCTGTTTCCTGTCACGATGATGGAACCACATTTGTCGACGATGTGGAGATCTACCACACACTACAATGCCAATATTTTTGCCCCCCAAAAAAGGCAAAAACCGCTTTGGATGTGCATCGCAGAACACGGAACCACCGTCCGCGTGATATCTGGCTTTATCTTTCTCATCTGCATGTCCCAGATAGAAAAAAATCTGTCCATCCCTCTCTTGTCAGCATCTCTCCGGTCTTTTGTTTGTTATTATCGTTCATGACGGTGGACAGAACCGGCGCACATGCATCTTGTTTACTTTATTGAGAATTATCGCGACAGAAAATCTGTACAAATTGCGATGGAAGTGCGCTTTATTGGGTGAGGCAATTACATAGCCTACTGTGCACACATGTTCTCGCTGATATACAGGGGGGAAGGGAGGGAGGGGGGCGTTTTAACAAATTGCGCCAGTGGGACGAAAAACAACAAAAAAGTTGCATTCCCGAGTAAGTGACGTAATTTGTTCAAAAACATGCAGGTAGCTAGACTTAACGCCAATTAGGATTGCAGGAGGTGTGCGAGAGAGTTTCCATATGCATATGTACCATGCGACGGATGAATTTACATGAAACGGTTGCATTTTATGTTTTGGGGGTTTTGTTTGTATTTTGTTTTTTTGGCCCTTATGACCAGGACTGCAGCGTTAAAGAGGAAAGTGTGAAATACCAAGTATATTGACAAATTTTTGTGATCACACTGAAGAAACACGAACAGTCACAACGAAAACCAAACCGATTCTTGCCGCTCGTAAAACAAAAGAACGACATCGCGCGTTTTGCACGGAAGTCTCCACCACCTCCTTTTGCTACTGCGCATCGAGGCTTCTTCAAGGTCAGCCGCTTTCATATGGCTCGTCGACTCTAGTAAGGTTTGTTACTTGGTCCAAAGTTAGGCTTTCAGCCGGAGCTAATGTGAGGAGCAGCTAGGAAGGCGGATATGGCAGTGTTGCCATATCTACCATGTGAATTTAAAAAAATTGCGTAACCAATGAATTTAGAAGCTATTTAGGGCATTTTGTAGCCATTTTCCAGCATGGTGGGCAAATGTACAGTCAGATTTCCTAGCACTGTTAGCATATTTTCCTAAAGGACATACCATTTACCTGTCTGACATTGTAAACTCTACATGTACGACCATTGGAAATACGATAAATCATTTTGAAACACTCTGTACATTGTGTTACCAGTTATTTTATAATAAATTGCATAATTGGTAATTAATTCATGTTCTGATTTATAAATGATGCTTTGATTTGCCACAGGAATAATGGGGTTTTGCATTGAAAACCTAAAAGGTCGTGTCAGTAGATGCGATTTGCTGCCAAAACTGGGGGATGGCACTTTTTCTATGCAGACAAGGCTTTATAGGCCACCATAGTGTGGGATCGCTCGCACTGGCTTGTATATTTTGCTGCCAATAAAAGTTTAAGGATTAAATGCTGCTTCAACAATCGTCCGAAACAACAATATTTTTCGATCATTTCAACACAGTCTCTGAACACTAATAATTGAAAAACCTGTTTACTTACAAAGTTAAGAAACAGGAGAAAGTGACAATAATATACGGTGTAAAGCACAAACTTCACGTAAAAAAAGGCGGAGAAGAGTCGCGTAAATCAAAAATAATTGTCAGCTACCGTGAAAGATGTCTGCTAGCATACAAGTCTGCCCTGTGCTGTTGGGACTTCCATGGGACACTTTTTATACGTGTTTTCATATTCTAAGCGACTTTGTTCAGTGTTTATAAGGGTTAGGTGAAGAGTGTGTTTTGAATCGTAAGCAGCATCTCACGTAGAATATTACAAAAGCATGCCAAGCGGAGAGGCTAAATTTTATGAGTGGCTGCTTGAAACCGGCAGTGAAGTGGTCATGTATTCACGGGTATATTTTCCAAGAAAATGGTGGAGAACGCAATTTCAGCTTAGATATGAGTAGAGTTTTCATACTGAGCTACACGTGGAATAATTCATGAATATCAGACCTTTATCAAGGGAATGGGAGTAGAAGCCTTGCCTAAGTGACGAAGAAAATAAGTATGACCAGAGTTATTAAACAGAGAGGGAATGGTTATCGCAAATTATATACATGCTACTCTATATTTACAGAGCGTTGCGACTGGGTTTTCTGTATGATCCCTATTGTCATGGGCTCGGCCATGACACATTAAAATATATATAGAGAAGATATACGCAACATGTGTATTATTTTCTATTTATAGAGATGCAAAGCTATCCCCTGTACATTTCATCGTCATGAAAGCATATAAAAGGTGGATCCCCGCCGTGCTTGAAGCTGATGTGATGAGTACCACGTTTCGACAACCTTTACCCTCAGGGAAGGCCCTAGATCCAGCCTAGTAGAAATTGTTAGAAAATTTCAAACCAACACAGGGATCGAATCTAGCGTTCCCGTGTGGCGGCTATACCCTGTCCCAACTATATCTGGAACAAGGGCACGAATAGCGGAAGGGAATGGCCAGATCTGGACTTGAATGCGGAACCTATATTAACGTCATCATGAGTCAATGACGATCTGATGACGTGGAATCATAAAACTATAGCCGGACTATGAATATTGTTGATACGGGTAGTAGAGACGCATAAGGACAATTACCGTAAAGATTATCACGTATTGTGATCTGGTTGTACAATCGTAGTAAATATCGAACAATAATATGAGCCAAATGGTAAGATTTGCCTCCTTGATAAGCGAGGACGGTAAATGATCTACTCACGATTTTGCCAGGGTACGGTCACGGATACTTCTGGGTTGTAACGATCCCTTTGAGAATTAATGGATTGATACCCAGAAGTGCCCATGACTGTACAATTCCCTGCCTGGGAACGGATTTTTCCATTGCCGGTGTCCCTTCATCAATTTCAGCTAATCAGTATTCATCTCCATCGTCGCGATTAGCCAGAAATGGCAGGTAAGGGGCGTAAAACGGACCTTCCCGATTGCGCAGTGGTAGCGTCGTCGCCTTGTAATCAAGAGGTCCCAGGTTCGATACCCGATGGAGGCACATAGTGGTTCGGATCCCACTTTAAACTGTAGCTCCAGTCCCGATTAGCCTTACTGTGCATAATGTGGCATAAAGTGGACTTAAAACACCAAATAAATGAAAATAAAAAAGGCGTGAAACAAGTAAAGTACAAATAATAATTGTTAGATTCTAAAGAATGTTTCAGAGCGAGTAGCTTAAGTGTTGGTGTCTCTTCTTTTGATTGATTTTCTATAGTTTCGTGGTATATTTCAGGTTACTTTAGATCAATATTGGTCGCCTCCGCCGTATCTGTGGAAGAGGTATGGACTGCAGAGCGAGTAGCGCTACTGTAGCGAGGCAGGAGGCTTCGTCGGTCGCGTTCATGTAGTAGGAAAGCTCTCGTCACCTGATTCGTTAGTAACAGTGCAGTGTGAACAGGTGGTTTTGTGAACTAGGGTGGGCGTATTCACCCGCAGGCGGCACCCCTTACTCCTGCTCTGCTACTTACTGACCTTGAGATTCAGTGTGCAGGCGGGAAGCTCGCACCACACGGAAATTTCGCTAGCCTCTACAAGTAAAAGGGAGATGCTCAAACTTGTAGGGCGACCGTGACGATCAAGGTTAATGGGTTTAGGTTACTTTAATATCTTCCGACCATCTTACTAGACGTAAAGAATAATAACTTGTTGTTAATTTTCACTGCATTTACATACTTTTAAGTGGCATGCAAATTCTATCACTGAGATATGTTCTTGCCACAACGGCAACTCTTTTTTACTTCTGACTGCACAAATCAATAGACCTTCCCGTTAGAGAAAGTTCACCCTACTCTCACCCTTTAAAAAATGAATCTCAAATGTCTATCCTGCAACCCTGCCCCCTACTGAAAAACACCACAACAGGCAGTCAATGCTGTCACTACGATGACCACGCACTACCCCCCATCCCTCGACCGCCTCAGGCCCTGTCCATTGTCCCGCTTCCCCTCCACCTGCTACGGTGCGGGATTGACTCTCATCCTCGCTACTAGGCCACACGCATTACATGGGAGTGATGCGGTCCGCATAAATGAACAGGAGGAATGTAGCACGTCTCCCCCCGGTAGCATGGCTAATGTTGCTAACGAGATGGTCAAAATATGTCGATGGAGCAAGAGCTTTTGGCTTATATTTGTCGTCACTAAGGTCAACCCCCTCTCTCTTTCAGGGGCGAGATAAATGTGTGGAATGAATACTAAAAATATAAGGGTAACGATTCCCAACAAAAGAAAAAAAATATTTGAGTAAACATTCACATTTGAAAACCAACATGTTTTCCCTTAAACAGTCACAGCTATTCAAGTTCAAATAATGTCATGCTTGTGTTTATTTACTCATGTGAGCACATGCTAAATCAAAACGATCTGATCGATAAAAGTTAACACTTGATACAGCTGTAGAAAATTTAAAAACACGCACACACACTAATAAATATTTCTATATACAGGGTTATCCATTTGGGTATGGATAAAATAAAACATAGAAGTAGAATAGAAACATTAATAGAAAAATAAATGTGATAGTAGGAACATTTTCGTGTTGGCGTTTTCGTGCGTGAAACATGGGAGTTTTCTGTAGTGTGTTGGCAACAATGAAGATTGAACTGGTTTGACCAACATTTCGATCGTCGTTGGTGTTGCCGTGGGGGACCAATTGCTTGGCCTCCCAACTCCCCACATTTAAGCCTTCTTCTTCTGGGGTTTCGTTAGAGACACTGTCCATTCACAGAAACCCACAGACATTGATGATTTGGAAACTCAAAATCACACAGACTTTCGACAGAATCACTCCAGAAATGTTACACCAGACGTGGAATGAATTGAATCACCGTTATGAGTTCTGCAGAATTCGCAATGGAGGTGATGTAGAAAACTAAAAACTGTACCAAACTGTTAGAGTGTATAAAAATAAAAACTCCCACCTTCCAGTCTTTTGTATACAGGTAATTGCATTTGACCAAGAAAATTTCACATCCATTTTATTTTATCCATACCCAAACGGATCACCCTGTATATAAATTGAATGGCTATTGGCAAGTCTAACATCCGAAGTGATTAGCCAGTTGGAAAGAACGTCAATATATTATTGGGTTATTGACTGATTGAGTTGATTTATTATACTTCGCTTTTCTGCCACTCTTAGCTAACCGCGAAGATGTGGATGGGTGATGATATGATGAAATAGAAGGCAAAGAATACCCATGCCCAGACCGGGATTCGAATGCGGAAACCCTGAAGACATTATTAGGGATTATTTATTGATTGCTTTACTTTACTTCGCTTTTTTGCCACTTTTGACTAATTTGCAAAGTTGGACATGAATGATGATATGATGAAATTGATGAATGGACACTCACAAACATCCATGTCCATGCCGGGATTCGAACCAGGACCCTTGGCGTCGTAGCGCGATGTGCTAACCACTCCGCCACGGGGGCCGGCTAAATAAGTTTGAGTTTGCAGAACATATGCTTTCCTTCTTTCAATCCGATTTCTGTTACTCAACTTTTCCAACATACTAATTAAAAATATACCTTCCCCTTCTTAATTTCAGGGCCGCCCTGATGACGCAGTGGTAGCGTCATCGCCTTGTAATCAAGGGGTCCCGGGTTCGATACTCGGTTGAGGCACATAGTGGTTCGGATCCCACTTTAAACTGTAGGTCCAGTCCCGATTAGCCTTACTGTGCATAAAGTGGACTTAAAACACCAAATCAAACCAATCAACTTTCTTAATTTCCTTTCTGTCAACATAAATTTTCCATAGAAACTGGAAAGATGTAGTAACTACATCAGTGTTTCCACTAAATACTAAAATTTAGTATTCTTACTTCATGTGATGAGGTTCAGTCTCTCCGAATGGATACTTTACACACATTTTTTTTAAAAAAATAACTTTTGCAAAATGATTAATCATACTTCCATTATCTAGGCTTACATTTCACCTTCTTCATTCAAGCAGAACTTGAACTTTCTACGCTGTATCATCCTTCTCCTATCTCCTCTTATATCTAAAGCGGTTTCCTTCATAGCCTCATAGCGGTATCATCGCTGATCAATGATTTATGGATTCGCATTTCCATCTGTTTCATTTTTATGGCCTTATCTACATTATAGTGGGGTTCTGTGGTTGTTAATGGTGCGTAAGTACGATGAATGTTTTACACTATAAGTTTCAATGAAGGATTTTTCGAGAGTCCATTCTGACGCTAAAATATATGTAAAATATTGTGATGATGGTTGCTCTTCAAGTTCTTAATTTTTTTTTCGATGAGGTTATCAAATCCAGCAAAAACTTCAGCACAATCGACACGTCCAAGGTTGCACATGTATAGCTGCAGTCAGAAGAAAACTATCGCCTTCGCCTTTATGGAAACATGAAACCACACCCTGAAATTTGTTTCTGGTCGCAAACCCGAATAGTTGTCGAGAAACCATACCACCCATACAAGGCAGTTTTTAGGGTAGCACATACATTGTACGAATTTCAGTTTGCTTTTCAATAAGTCTCTAACCCAGTGGTTCGGATCCCACTTTAAACTGTAGGCCCAGTTCCAGTTAACCTTTGTGTGTATAATTAACCTTTCTGTGTACACAGTGGACGTAAAACAAAAACTGAAAATAAAAATAAGTCTCTAAAAACGGTAATTTTCACTACTGTACAGTAGTATGATTGTCCCCATTGAATTTCCCAGTGTTTTTCTTCCTAAATACGCCCCTCTCTAACAGATATGCACAACAGACAATGAGAACAAGATTGTCCGTCAGTTTATGTGGCAGAAGTTACCCCTCCCCCTCATCTATCGGATTTAGATCAAGGGAGTACGCCGGCCACGCCATTCAATGGATATTTTCTGCAAGAGTTCAGCTACAAAAGGTTTGGAGCAAATACATATTATCTATCATTCGTAGAAACGAAATCTGGTCCGGTAACTCAACGGAACATGCGAACATGACGAAGTAAAACATAAATACAACGTATTCTTGACTTCTTCAGTTCTGTATGAATTGGTGTATAGAGCCTCCCTGATGGTGCAATAGTAACACTCTCGCCTTGTAATCAAGAGGTCCAGGATTCAATACCCGCTGGAGGTGCATAGTGATTCGCAGCACACTTATGGAAAAGGTACAGTCCCGATTAACCTATCAGTGCATAATGTAAACTTAAATTTCAAAACGATCTTGCAGGAGCGTTACAATCGAATCGACATACATACACAAGGCTCGTAGCAGTATATACACGAGCAAAGATAGGCACACCAGATGGTTTTTAAGGGGTGGCTTAGATACTGAAAAGAATATTGAATGACATTATAGGCAGGGAAATGTGGTGAAATAATAATCCTGACATCTTTTCTCCAAGAAAATTAAGTTCAAGGGGGGGGGGGGATTCTGAACATACATATGTACACTAGGCTCTTACACAGAATTGTGACTTATCACTGCTTCGAGACTCAGGATTGATTTCGATATCTTTGTTGTGTGTGCTGGTTTTGCCGAATTTATTATTAGAAATTGTATTTCAAAGGTGATTTACAAATTGGAGGGCATAAACCCCTCAAAACGGTACTTGATACGTTCAAAATCCTAAGAATAGGATTAACAAATCAAAAAAACAAATAAAAAAAATCTCACGAAGAAATATACGAAAACTCCAGGTGAATACCGAGCACTTTCTTACAGGAAATAAACATCGTAATTTTCATGTCAGGTGTCAAAAGTAAGGAGGCGTGTCGTGAGTGGCAATTTGAAGTAGTTTAAGGCTAAACTGAAACAGTTTCAAAGAAACTTCTAAGCCCCTATTCATATCATACAAATAACATGGTGGAGGATTTTTCCCCCTCTGCACTTATTTGTTCGTCAATTTTCAATGCGCATCTGACGTAACCAAAAATACTGTAAGTTTATGATGTCACGGAACTAAATTATCTATACAAAAGCAATTTCGATCCAGACGAAGTTTTCTAGAATGCTCTGGGAGGAATTCTAAGCTGCTTTACTTCATAATAAATTAAAATATCTTGAATTTATGTAAATTTTCGACAAAAGAGTTACAGAAGATTCTACAAAACATCATTTTTGCTTTTTGTAATGCAAAAGCGTTCTCTAATGATTTATTAATTTCCTGCACTAGGCAATATTTGCACTCAGACACAAAGCCTATTTTACAGACAAATAATAACCACAGAAACGATAAATATGGTTATTTACATCTGAAACATTGTTTCTTTTAACCACAGCTGAAAAAACTACAAACACTATTTCGTTTACATCGGAAAAGATTTGACGTCACATCCGCTTGTCCTAAACGAATTAGTCCAGCCGTTTCTTTCTTCCAAGATTTGCACCAACCACGACTTAGATATTAATCCCTACACTTCTTAGAGAAAGATATTAAGGGCTCGTACTCGGAAATGGACGAAGCAGTGGACCACACAGCATGATCGACCACCAAGGCTGTCGTCATTATAGTAATGTCGTAACATTTTGGAAAGTAAGAACACAACCAGACATCCAACAACCTCTCTTCTGCTTACCTGTTAACAAGAAGTGTGCGAATCCGAGTTACGACAATTGTTCATGCAACAAGTGCTACAGGAAGTGGTGTATTTGCCCGGCGCCTGCTTGTCTACATGCAACAAAGACTTGGCTTCTTGAACGAGACATATTTCCATAATCTACATGTGTTTTACCATCTTAAGTCCGAACCTTGAAACAGGCTGACGTTGGCACCCAAAGGAACGGTTTTACCATTGGGAAAAACTAAAGCGCAGAAGGTTGTGAAAATTAAAAAAAAAAAAGGAAAAGTCTCGTAGACTTAGTGGCTGCTCGCTCGCGTGTCATACCTCCATTACTGCTATCAGGCCCGACTCTTGCTGTCGGCATTCACAGCTTTGGTCATTAAGCACCGAGTCAAAGGCACAGGGAAAAGTAGCCCCGAACACTCCACGGTATAATCTGTCACTGACGCCATTCTCTTTGACCAGAAGAGACTGCGAGAAAGAATGGACTTCGGGGACCAAGAAAGACAAAACTTTCCCTTAGACGAACGACGAGACAACTTGGAATGATAAAACGAACGCCATCCTTAAGAATATGGGTCGTTCCGGGACCATACGGGGTTCGGCTAGCGTGTGGGGGCACGGGGAGGGGGTTGGCGGAAGAAAAAGCCAGCATTCTCAACACGAAAATCGGCAATCAAGCCAAGGACGTGGGCGTTTTAGGTGAAGGAGCGTGGTGTATAATACGGATAGGGGGTCGGGGGCGGGAACCAGGGGGGCCTATTTTCCATTGAAGAAGGAAGGAAGGTTGAAGATGTTGTTTGGAATAGTGAACGATATCCATTTCTCCCCAAGTAATGTGCATAGCGATCGTGAATAGTGTGCAATTTCGCTTCATGAAACTATATAGCCGCTGTTGTGAATGACTTTCATAATATTTCTACTTTCTTTATTGTGCGTGTGTATTTTATTACGTAACTCCAATACTATGAAGTATAATTAGTGAAATAACTATACAGCATGCCATATGCGAAGGCCAATCGCCACGCAGGCGGAGAGAAAAACACCGTGGGATGGACAAATTATTTCAAACAAAGCCACTGGACATGGTGATGGACAAATAATTTCAAAGGAAGTCACCGAACATGATGAAGGACAAATTATTTCAAACAAAGTCGCTGGACATGGTGATGGACAAATTATTTCAAAGACTGCACATGGTGATGGACAAATTATTTCAAACAAAGTCGCAGGACATGATGAAGGATAAATTATTTCAAACAAAGTCGCTGGACATAGTGATGGGTAAATTATTTCAAAGTCATTGGAAATAGTGAAGGACAAATTATTTCAAACAAAGCCACTGGACATGGTAATAGACAAATTATTTTAAACAAAGTTACTGAACATGTTGAAGGACAAATTATTTCAAATAAAGTCACTGAAGATGGTGAAGGACAAATTATTTCCAACAAGGTCACTGTACATGGTGAAGTACAAATTCACTGGACATGGTGAAAGGCAAATTATTTCAAATCAAGTATTTGGATATGGTGAAGGACAAATTATTTCAAATAAAGTAACTGCATATGGTGAAGGACAAATTATTTCAAAGAAAGTTGTCACTGAACATGGTGAAGGACAAATTATCTCAAAGTCACTGAGCACAGTCAAGTACAAATTATTTCAAACAAAGTCCCTGAACATGTTGAAGAACAAATTCTTTTTCAAACAAAGTCAATGAATACGATAATGGACAAGTTAATTTTGTCTCTACAATATAGATTAAGATCTGGTGTTTCCCGGAACGCCACCTTTTGTTTAGCGTTGATTCTGTCAGCATTAGCAGTGCACTTGTAACTTCCATCATAAATTGGTAACCTATGCACGCACCGTGGTAAAATATGTCAGACTCTTTTTTTTTTTTTTACAGCCTTAAAAGCAGCTCTAGAACATTGTACTCATCTTCTTTACGACTGGATGCCAGCCAAGATATTTACGTCTCTACGTCCAGTAACCTCTTCCCATCCCTTCATCATGTTGAAATTATACACACATGCACGTGAAAGCATGCACGTTATCGTTCACTATAACACAGGGGAGCCATTATGCAAGAAGTGAATGTTTTATTAAGTGTTAAATACCGACCAGATTCTTACGTAACAACTTATTAAGTTGGACGACGGTGCTCTTGACTGGTTCGTGCTGGAATTAAATTCTTACACTTTTGATTCAAATCTTCTTTCTTACGTTTTGTGTCAGTATCACATAGTGGAAAGCATGATTTTTTGATACAATTATGGCTCTTGAAGTCTTCAAAGAACGGCGTTCAATTAAATATTTGTAGTGTTTCTTCCGTATTTTTCGGAAAATCATAATGACATCAAGGAAATTGAGATAGAATAAACAAGTCATTTCTCAATTTCTCTACCGCTTCTATAGGCATTCCTCTATTGATGAGGCAGGCAGAATAGAAGAGCCATCACTCATCTATACTTAATTTGTAAAACCGTCGATTTGTAGAGGGTTTCACTGCTGTTTCAGAAAATTTTGGAGGACCTCCCCGGTGACGAAGCGATAACGTTGTGGCATTGCAAACAAGGGGTACATAGTGGTTAGGATTTCACTTCAAACTGTTAAGTCTAGTCTCAATTAGCCTATATGTGCATATAGTGGATTTAAACACACACACACACACTTACACACACAAAAAATGTGATTCCAAATATTGCTTCTTTTATTTTTAATATACATCAGTAAAAATAAAAAAATATTGCCAATTACAATACACACGCACCTTTCACTTCAAGATCTTTCTGCCGCCTAGGTGGCAGAACACACTGAGTGAACCATTCATGTAGTTACTAAAAGTTCTAGGCTCGAGTTCTTGTCTGGGTACTGTATATTACCTTAAGTGTTCGTGTGTTCCTGCATCAATTTCATATTATCAGTATTTGTCCTCATCGCTGTAATCATCTTGAAGAGATATAAAGAGGAACGTAAATAAAGGAAAGTATAATTATAAATACGTATAACATATTCATTTCATTTTATTTTTGACGCGCCGAGAGCCACCAGCAGGAGTGAAAGTAGTACTTGGGAATATACCTCTACTGACCACCATTGTGGTTCCTTTGTATTGTTTACAGAAATATATAAATATCTATGATGTTCGTCCGTCCACTAGAATCCCATCTATAGCACATGAACTCTTGGATATACTGTTAGGATCAAAGTAAAACTTTTCAGCTGGGTTACATCCGAGTATCACACCAGGACTCGTATGTTTATAGCACCATATATTTGACACATGCAGAAGTCGAAGAGATTTCTATTCAAGCACAACGCACTATATTGATGCATGAATTGATATAGTGATGGTTTGGTTTCTTTGAAATTATTGTATCTGATCTTCTCGATCGATGCATTGCTAATGCATCACAAAGATTATGCACTATAATGCGTTACATGTGCCAACACATTTGTGTCAATTGGCACATTTTTGGGTTGTGTGTGTACAGAAGGAGAGGAAGAAGCAACGTTCGATCTTTAGCATCGAGATGAACCGTAAAATCGCTCAACAACCACCAGCACAAATGATCATTGATTCAAACCATGAGTAATATGAAGCGATAAGTGGTGCTCCCATCAGGATTGTTAATAATTCTAGCCCATTAAAGCCCACCCCTCGCGCAGGCAATGATCATTATTTCTTATCTAAATCCTTCAGCAACCCATGTCCACCTTTCTCACAGACCCACCTGCTTGGAGGATCCATAATTACACCGCTGTATCGAATTTCATTTGTTACAGCAACGCTCACGATACGTGACAGCCATACTTTCTAATGGTTAAGCACAGCCCTGTCCATACATCTTGAACATGGTTGAAGGAGTAAATCATTGCTGAGGACTTTCGACGACACTACCTAAGTTTGGTTTTCCAGTCAGGCATGTATGATTTACTACTTGGGTCATATTATCCCTTCTTGTGATATATGAAATAACATTCCGTGTCCTCAAGGCAGAGAAATCGAGCGGGAAACACCGTAAGATTTTCCGGACATACCCGAGACAAAACTACCGCGAGGCGATCGTGACGGAAATTTGACCCGTGAAGAGACGGCAGAAGGAGATGAAAAGTTAGTGTTGTTTTTACGCTAAGTCCGTAAATTACACTTGACGTTCCCTCCGCTCCTGCCGAAAGACATAGAGAACGTTCCATTGGAGGCCCTTAGGCGACCTACAGGCGTATTACAATAAAAATCATTGCGATGCTGCTGGAATGGTGTCTGCAGAACCGGTTCCGCCTCACAATACCCGTGCGGCATTCCGATGAAGAGCCGGAGACCAAAACAGAAGGGAAGGGTGTGGGGAGATCCATTGAGAAGAGCCGCTGCCTGCATGAGCGCCGTCAACCGTACCTGTCATCGCGGCGATAACATCGGTGCTAAAAACTGCTGCTGAATGAGACGATTTTCGCGTTTCGAATCTGTGTTAAAGGAACTGAGGAAAATTTAGTAATTGGGGTGTTCAACACGTGAAGAATAATGAATCACGCATTCAGTCATTGATAAAAGGGAATAAAGAACTTTATAGATTACGGATATTGTGCCAATCCGGGTACTTCTCTTAATTTCGGAGCAAGGTGTAACGTAACTATCAGGAAATTTTTCCACACTTCATTATGTTCGTACGAATTTCGTTATCATTTTACCTACCATTTTTGTCGAATTCTCCAAATTCGTATTCCACTCATAAGGTTCCTGTATTTTCCTAGCACATTCTAAATAAATGTTTATTCCTTATTATGAATGCTCAAACAGTATTTTCACTTGCTGTACCTATTTCCCTATTTTTCTTAGTTCCCATATGCTGCCCTTTGAGTATATTTACCACTTTTAATTCTCACAATCCTAATGTTGCGTATTTATTTCCCACTTTTACTACATATACATCCCAGTTCTTTTTTCTCACATCTATCATTTTTAGTGATATACATCTTCAATTATGCATATCTTGTAATTTAATTCTCATACATGCTCCTCCTCTCATTCCTATATTTTCTATTTCTTATGACAAGAGAATTGAGACAAGTGTCCTACGGAAATTAGATCAGATGCTTGGAGATTAACCGAAACAAGATCGAAAACAAGACAAGCTTCTGTGAAATCTAGACCGGACTTTGGTACGATATTTGAAAGAACCACCTGAACCAATTTACTACGCGACTTGTTCTGACATATGAGATATCTAACTCATCATTCATAAATAAGTTATATATTTTGTTTATAGTCATTTCAAAGTCAATCCATTAATTGTATTATAGGTATGAACTTGTGATGCGTGGTTGAATATAGATTCGGGATAAAATCCCATTCTTCGAAGGCTTGTAGCCTCAAAACGAAGGGTCTAACAGAAAAAAAATCGTTGTTAAGGAACTTATAGAATGTGAAAGTTTGTGTGATGACACGTTGCACATTTTGTTTAATACACAAAAATTTCGAGAGACGGATGTTTATAAATCGAGACAAGACCGAGAACGAGATAGGCATGCACAACTCGAGACGAGACCGAGACACAGTCAAGTCTCGTTTCGTATCGTCTCCATACTATCCCTAATTATGGGCATGTCTCTCATTCTTTACTATATGACTGTCCAATTTCCCTTTAAAACTCATATCTAATATTCTTGTGAAGGTCTACCACCTTTAGTGGAAATATACTTGTCTTTTAAACGCATTATCCATTTTTAAAGTCCATACGTCAATCTTACATGTTTCCCACTTTTAGTTCCGATATTTCCATCTTTTGCGCATATTTCCCACTTGTAGTGTCGATGTCTGCATTTTTGGCATACTTCCCACTTTTAATGCCGATATCTCCATCGTTTGCGCATATTTCTAACTCTTAGTACCGATATCTCCATCTTCTGTGCATATTTTCAACTTTTAGTGCCGATATCTCCATCGTTTGCGCATATTTCACACGTTTAGTGCCGATATCTCCATCTTCTGTGCATATTTTCAACTTTTAGTGCCGATATCTCCACCCTTTGCGCATATTTCCCACTTTAAGTGCCTACATCTCCATCCTTTGCGCATATTTCCCACTTTCAGTTCCGATATCTCCATCGTTTGCGCATATTTCTCACGTCTAGTGCCGAAATCTCCATCTTTTGTTCATATTTCCCACTATTGGCATCCTCGTGCATGGAAAAAGCAGCTCCGGTGTTGCAAGCGGCAACATGTTTTGCACATGTATTTTTTTTTCTGGAATAGACTGCCCATTTCGTCTCCCGTGTGAATTCGCCAGCGGAATGTGCTTGCCTATCTTTCATCCAGAAGCTCACTTGAGGAATGCTTTGATATTTCTGCGAGCAAAGTCCTCATCTCTTTCGCCACATCTCAAGAGCCTGCTCAGGGGAGATTATGACAACTTCCAAAGGCAAATCGTAGAACTGGAGGGTAATTAGAGGGGGGATATCATCCCTCTGCCAATCCCAGGGAGGGAACATCCACCCTGAAGAGCAAACGACGGATAAGCACAGCGCGACATTCTTTCAAGCGACCTTATTTCTTCGCTTTCCCCAACCCGGCTCAGGGGAGTCTTGCCTTATCTCAAGGCTTTTCTCCACTTTTATTGCAACTTCTGCAGAAAAAAAAACGCAGAGAAAGGCCCACACGGAAAGAGAGGGAGAAAGTAAACAAATTTTTGTTCAGAGATACAGAGACGTTCCACGAGGGGACGGATATCATTTCGAGAAGAAATTCATTAAGAGATACGCGTACGGTACTCCCCCACCCTACGCAAAGAAGTAAAGTTTTCGGTGGACGCGGTTCCTCCTCCCCTTCTTTACGTAGCTGCAGACGAAGATACGAAGATTTCCTGGCGAATGCAAGGAAAGTTTGTTCCTTGTTTTCCTGCAGGAACAACACAAAACAAAAGAACCATCCAGAGCAGGAGCTCAACTTCTGTGTGTGCTCTGCAAAAGATCTCCGACCATCGATCTATTTTTCGAGCTTTGTGGTAGAACTTCGAAGGCAAAGTTCGTCCCTTCTTTATTTCTTTCTTTCGGCTCCAAGGTTTCTTAAGTGAAATGTAGCTACCCTCCCCTCCGTCTTTCTGCATCCGCTTGAAACGTGCAAGACCTTGCTTCAAGCACCTCGTAAAGTACTCTCCGAAAACTTCATTCTTCATTATCCATACTAGCAACAACTTCAGACCAAGGGAGTGTAATAGGTCGGAGGATAGTTAACAATCTGCCTACTTTCAATAATGATGTTCTGGCGGTAATTTTAGTAGACTCTGGTCAGAGGCCTCTCAGATATCTCAATCTATAGACTGGAAGTACGCCTGCAACGCCTGGAAAATTACACCAACTATAAAAGTACTAGGGACGTTCAATATATAAGTTTCCCTGTGCTATAAAATATTGTATAAAGCAATGCCATTAAAAAGAAGCACATGGTTGACAAGCGCCATCCTTCGTCTACAAGGAACGACAATCGATTCGTTATCAGACGTGAAGGCGCATGCGCTCAAGGGCGAAAAGTAAATGCTTGTCCGGAAAACGCGGGCTCGCGTCATATGGAGTTCAGAAGCATGGATGCTAAGGGCGTTCTGCTTATGGACTTTTTGGAACGAGGAAGAACAATTAATGTTGACTGTTATTGTCAAACATTGGATAAACTGAAAAACGCAATTCGACATAAGCGACCAGGTCTCCTGTCAGCTGGTGTCATTCTTCTTGACGATAACGCTCGCCCCCACTCAGCAGTGCAAACACAACACAAAATTGAAGAATTGGGGTGGAAACAGCTGCCCCACCCTCCATACAGCCCCGATTTAGCGTCGAGTGATTTCCATCTTTTCCGGTGTTGAAGTCTGAATTGCAAGGTTACTGTTTCGAAACGGATGAAGAAGTGAAGCGGAATGCGAGAATAGTGCTCAATAGCCAGAGCCCTGATTTTCTTGCAAAGGGTATGGACAAATTGGTGCAACGGTGGAACAAATGCTTCAATATGTATGGGGATTATGTGGAGAGGTGAGGAAGGATCCTCCTAGACATGTATGTATAGTTTTCTAACGTATCTTAAAAATCAATTTTTTTACAGCATACGGAAACTTATATATTGAACGACCCACGTATGAGGCGTAAAGGAAGAAAATATTTTTTAAATCTTTCACATTTCGGTCTCACTGGCTATAGCGTAGCCAAATTGTTAGTGTTCGTCGCTTTAGTGGGAGCGATTCTAGGTTCGATCCCCGCTGGAGAGATGATTATTTCGGAGACGAAAAAGCATAATGGGGGCAATCGAGGTGTAATTTGAAAAAACAAAATAGCAGAAGCTTCGGTCTACAAGGCTGGACAACAGCAATGATCGGATTCGATGACCTGACCACAGGCTTCACCCAATCAAAAAACGCTTGCCATGTCTTAGCCCTCAAAGCGCTGTTGCACGAGGGAGTTAAATGCATATCCTGCACGACAAGGTAAATCAGTTTTTAGACTTGCATTTCATGATTAGTGTCGATATTAGTGATGAATAATGGAATTTGTGTGGGAACATACAAAGAAACACTCATCCCTTAGCACGATTGGTGTTTAACACGACTTTATGCACAGTAAGCCTAATCGGGACTGGATCTACAGTTTAAAATGGGATCCGAACCACTATGTGCCTCCACCGCCTTAAGCACGGCTTAAACCAAGGCCCCTTATCTTCTATCCAAATTAGCTACACCAAGTAATCAGTAAGGTATAACGATGAGGTAAACATTTGACGTAGTGGCGTGAACCAAACAGCCAATCAGTTTCTATTACATACCGCAAGGGTTTATCCTGATTGGCTCTGCCGCTGGTTATGTATCACTATGCAGAACGATCTAACTAAACGAACTGCTCTCCACGGACCTCAACGACTATAAACTTACATTTGAACTTCTAAACTGCACTAAATATTTATTTAAAGTAGGTCAAGGGTGTTTATTCTAAGTATTTTTTACATTATTCGTACTTTTATTATAATATTAATAATGCTAAATGAATGAGAAGGCATGTGAGCCATGATTTCCGGCTCTATGTTTCCCAAACGGTTTCTATACATATCTAAGATAACAAGAGTGGGAAACAATATTTCAGGCAATTATGTCGTTAAAGGACCTCCCTGATCAAGGGGTCCCAGGTTCGATACCCGGTGGGGGGACATGGTGGTTCGGATCCCAATATAAACTGTAGGTCCAGTACCGATTAACCTTACTGTGCACAAAGTGGACTTAAAACACCAAATGAAATCAAACCAATTATGTCGTTAAGATATCATCAGTACCTTCAGAAAAAAGCACTCTTCGACAGTTTCTGAAAGTCCTGTCTTGAGCGACCAAGAAATTTTGAAGGCACTTTTCATTTCTAATCTTCAACGATATAAAAATGTGAATTTTATAATAGTGTATATTGCATTAAGAAATTTTACATTATGAACACACTAATATCGCAACATTTCTTCAAGTCCTCGCAGACCTAACCGGAGAGGCAAGTTGTCCTCCCCTTGGAACGGGGGTCCACAGGTTGAGAACCTCTGGTCTAGTCAGATACCTTGTTAGAAATCGACATTCGCCACAGAGGAAAAAGTCTTGGCAGAAACGACGAACACATCCTGCAAACAAGTGGCCTTAATAGCAAAGACATTCCGATGGTATTGCCGAAATTCCAGCTTAAGAAAACAGGCGCTTACGCAACCCTCCTGTAATTTCATACTCAGTATTAATCTTCATTAGGGCATACATGTGTCTCCCAGCTCATCATTCACACCTCGGAGGGACCAACAAGAATAGCTATGGCACGACCTATTTTGCAACAGTAATTATGAGTCCACTTTACTGTATCACCAGGAAGCAGCCACTGGTAATGTAGCAGCAGTAAAAGGTGGACAAATTAGCCTGCAACAAGATAAGCTACGGGAAGCACAGCCGGCATGAGCCATGGTTTATTAAATCTTGCAAGCAGTGAAGACCGGCTTACGAACGAGCATTAAGAAACCATACACTTCATAAGCTCGTAATACGAAGCTTCCCCAAAACCGTTCGCGAGGGTTCTGCCTAGTTATACTTTCAAATTTCGTTGAGCTTGGTCATAATAAATTGCACTTTTGTGTGTAATGTTTATTCAGCTGATTCTGCAGGAAGAATGGCTTCCAAACTTGTTTGAGGTGGTCGCAAGATGGTGGTCGAGCATGACAATGCTCCATAACTCATGATTTTATTGGCAAGGAGGATGTAAGTTACCCAAAATATCGCTCACCTCTCCAATAACGGGAAGAGAGTCACGAATCGTGATTAGTGCAGTATTGCGAGCGTGATTCTAAGCAACCACAGTCAATGATACATGAACAATGTGTAGGAACTGCCATTCTGTCCATTTCAACGTCCTCATTCGCCTCCATGATATAGGACACCAGGAAGATAACTTTTCTTGGAAACGTCTTGCTTGTTGATGACTCGTTTCGAAGCTACTAATCCTGAAAAAAACAGCATTTTTTTTCGTGTGTACTTCGTTTTTTCGGGTACTTCTGGGTTGTAATGATCCCACTGAAAGTCAATGGTGTAGTTACAACCCAAGTAGTGCCGCGACTGTACTTATTCATGGTTGACTGTCGTTATATTTTTTCTTTCGGAACAGCATAGTGAAGTTGCATGTTTTAACTTCTCTCCCGTAAGTCACGCATGGATCCCTCACTATCCATATGTAGAATACCATATTTTTAACATCAAAGAATATCTTCGTACATCCCAGAAGTATCCACACCCTACATTAATGGCGAGCTGTTTGTTCGTAGCATGCTTATTACTTTGTCGTTTTCAGTGAGAAAATATAACTGTTAGTGGCAACCTTGAATCTGTACTGCATAGCTGCATGCATACAGGATAAAAAATGTCGATTTTTTTAAGGCTCGTAACTTCAAAACGAAGACTCAATGAGCAAAACATTGCAGAGAAATGTTGTTGGACTTGAAGTCCCCTACGTACTATGAAAGTTTGGCGGTGCTGTACGGCGACATTCTGTACTACTGACATGGAAAGGTGGGAAATGAAAAACCAAAGAAATAATAAGAAATGAGAAAGATACGGTACTAAAAATTGAATATAAAAAGGAAGAACAACAGAAGATTAAGTGGAAATCGAAAAGCGTAAAGGTAAAAGTGAAAAATGAAAAAAATAAACAGAAGAACTGAAAGGCAGTAAGTGGCAAATGGAAATACCCATAAGTGAATAAGATCAAAATCAAATAATCAGAAAGGAATACACCGATTGTGAAGCAATTGTAAAGAAATTAGTATGAAATAAACGAAATCAAAAAAGAGAAAAGTGTGAACAGAAAACCTGGAATGCAATAATGCAAAGAAAAAGTGACGAAAGAAGAAGCAATGAAAATACGACGAAGCATATTCCTAATCAACAGGAACGTCTCTTTTCACTTCCGCAAAAGTCTCCCTACACACCAATACAAAATATTAGTTTCTCAACGAAACAAATGGAGACATAAAACTTAATCTGGATATTCGTAAAACAATTCTCCATTCCCTTGCCTTAAAACAACTTTAAATATACTTTCAAATTGTCTAGAGAAATTATCTAAGGGGATTCTTTCCCGCAACAGACATTTTTTAAAGAAAGTGCAAGTCTTTTCTCTTCATTCCCATATCTTCCCTTCCTCATCCACGTTTCGGGAGATGATTAAAATTCTTGTCCCTGTCCCTAAGCACTTATTACACTAGAAACCGCCACGCTTCCCCGCCTGTGGCAACGCAATTATTTATTCCTAGTGGTTTCAAGCTGACAGTTTTATCATAATTCTACCAAAAACGACAGGACACCTGAAAATACAGACACAAATAGAGTCCCGTGCGACGAGGGTTGTGGGTGTCTAGTTTGGAATGAAATACGTAGTTATTTTTTTGTTAGCTTATTTCAGCTCCTGAGAATATAATTTCACAGTTCTGGTTTCTATAATTAATCTCTTGTGCATCATGTGCGGACTAACGACCTTCTATTTGAGGTCAGATTCATCTTCTATTTTTATTTTTTTACATGTTATTTAAAGTAAATCTAATTAGATTTGTTAATTTTAGACGTCTGAGGGACCGGGGAGAGACTGATCCGTATATTATAAGGGAGTGCGATCGGCATTTGTTCGCACTTTTATTTTGTTATTAGTTAAAGGCGAAGGCTTAAGTGAAGAGGCTATGAAGCCAGAAGTCCCACGTTCGAGTCCTACGTGCCACTGGGTGGGCAAGGGTGGGTTCTAGGTTCCTTTGAAATAGTCTTGGTCCAACAGTGTGGGTCTAAACGAGAAATTTTCAGACGAATTTGTAGTACTGACACTCACACAGAGAGAGAAGAATAGAGAGATATAGAATGACAGAAAGAAGAAACAAACGAGTAGGTTGAATAAGAGAGGCAGAGAAGGATAGATAGCATGTTAAAGACACAAAGAGAATGAGTTCGTTGCGTTTAAGCTCACATTATGCACAGAAAGACCAATCGGGAATATACCTACAGTCCTACAGTTTAAAGTTGAGTCCAAACTACTATGCGTCTCCAGAGGTCATCGAACCGGGGAGCCTTTGTTTACATAGCGACGAAGTTACCAGTACGCCATTGAGGAGGTCCGAAAAGGAGAGTGAGAAAGACATAGAATAACAGACAGAAATAATGACACAGAAAGATAGAAAGAAAGAACGAAAGAAAGAGGGAGGTAGAGTGTGAGTGTGAGAGAGAGAGAAATGGACAGATGGAAGGAGAAAGCAAGATATAAATAGAATTACAAAGAGAGAAAGAGAATGATAGTAAAGGAGAGAAAGTAAGAATGAGAGACAGCAATGACAATATAGAGTGAGAATGACAGAGAAAACGAAAGAAAGAGAGAGAATTAAAAATCATGACTACCAAAGCAGAGTACACCTACCTCTAAATATATCGACCAGCCTTCAGTCTACCCGAACGAAATTCTATAGCTCAACTATCCAATTCTAGAGCTTCTTACTGTCTATAAATGCACCATCTTGTTATCTAACGTAACAGGCAAGTAGAATATGGTTGACTAAAGATGGCTAATATAGTACTAAATAACGCATATTCATGCTCAAAATTCAAAGGAAACTTCTATTTTGGTAGGTGCAGTGGTCACCTTTTCTATATCTAGGAGATGTTCTTTTGTGTGATGTGGAGCTTCTTCGAAGGCTTTGCAAATATCAAAAGACTGGCAGAGCAAGTACCTGGAAGTGGAATTAGTTGCCACGGCAAACGTCTTGGAGCAGTTTTGGCAGAGAACTTCAGAGGTTTGCATGCTTTTGTTAAGACCACTATGATGCCATTGACGACAAATTCCCGTAACGTGTTCAGAATGGAATCAAAAGAGAGCATTTCTAGGAGTAAATTAATTAGGAGATCTTTCAACGAACTCTTGGTTTACACATGCGAAGATTGATGTACCGAAAGGAAGAAAGGTTGTTGCTGAATGTTAGTCAAAGTGCAATGCATTTCGTCGCTTTCAGTTTTTCTTAGTTTGCGTATTTGTTATTTTTGGTGTCCCTTATACTATACTATGAAAATTTGCCGCTTTATAAGAGAACACCCTGTATGGGTTTGTGTGTGTTAAGATTGTTACTGTTGCAACCACGAAAGTTACCCAACTCCACTAGCCACTTATCAATTGAAGCTGGAACTTTCAAATAAATGCCAGCTGCATCCTTAGATGGCATGCAACCATAAGATTTTAGGTACAATTCAGGTTTTCTAACCGATAAGGATATTAATGTTTGCTTAAGTTCAATAACTTTTTTTATACTGAGGTTCACTCACAATGATAATTCACCGCCAATACGTATCACGACAGTTTGATGTTCGAGTTTTTGTTTTAAGTACACTTCATGCACATTTAGACTAATTGGGACTGGGACGAAAGTTTAAATTGGGAAATGAACTACTACGTGCTTCGAACCCGGGGCCACTTGAATACAAGGCAACGACGTTACAACTACGGCATCGGGGAGGACACGTATCACGACAAGAAAATGTAAGAAGTACGTGGACAATAATCATGCCTGATGGGGTGTAAGGGTTGACCTTCCCATGAGTACCCAAAAGTACTGTATGTCCTAGAAGTCCACGTACCCCAATATTTACATGTGGGCTATCCTGTTGCGACCGTTTTAAAAATTAGCCAGTATTCGGTTGCTTGCAAAGGGTTTCGTTTTCGTGGTTGGCCTAAAATGCTCTAAAGATCACATAGAAAGGTAGCTCGAATTCGTATGTCAGTAGTTGCACCATGTGTGATGTAATTTGCCATAGTTCCAGTGATGGAGAACGGTTAGTGGCATGTATATGGGAGCACGAACGACAACACACGGGGAAAACGATGTACTGTAACGCAATGTAAAGTTCGCAAATACCTTAAATTTAAATCTTGGGTAACATGTACTGTGTAATACAATCTAGTAGTGCGGGGACTTCTCGAACACCCTGTTTAATCCTCTGTTGGGCTCGTGTTGTGGCGTCCATATATACTTGTGATTGTCCCTTCATCCATCTCATCTTATCACTATTTAACCTCATCTTCGCGATTAGACAAAAGCGAAATAATATTACCAGAGTCAAATGAAAACCTTGAAAGTCCAATAAAATTATAGGGCAGACTGAATACAGCTCATATTTACATGAGGTATTTACAAAACGACCTCAAGGCTGCAAAACACAAGAAAGTGAGTTTCAAAACGAAATTTTTGTTATTTTAAAGATGGCGCCTCCTCTACACACTTGCACAATTGAAGAGTGGTGGTTTCTTTCTTGTCCTCTGTCAGCTTAAAACTTACAGAGATTTCTCGGCAAATGAAAATTCAATATCTCGGTGCATGCTTACCACACAAGCAAGTTTATTAATGGAGGAGAAAGTTCAACAATGGCCCGAGTTCGTAGGCAGATGTGTGGAACGGTTCTTGCAGTGACTCATAAGCAGGACTCGAAAGTTGAGGAAAAATCCTTTTTTTCCCCCCTAGTGTCCGAAGACGAGGTCCAACATAATGTTCTTTTGGGTCATTGTAGGCCACAAAAAGGTGGGTTTTATTTGTCCTTTTTTGCCTTTTTCGGCGTTTTTTGGCTTATTGGTACTCTTTTAGCCTTTTTTTAGGTATTTTCTTTGCAACTTCATCTTCTTTCGACTACGTTTTTACTGACCATTCTAAATTCGAATCATCATCAGTTCATCACCTCTTAAACATCCTTTCTGTAGTAAAGAAATAAAAAAAAGAGAAATAAATATATTTGAACCAACCCTGAAACGAGAGAAAAACATTTTTGGACGACTGAAGCAGGTACGGTACAAGATCCTTAACCGTAACTTGTATGGAAGGTCGCGCTGTAAGTGGCAACTTTCTGTTGTTTTGAAGCTTTCGGCACGGTGTATACGACCAGATAGCACACGCCTGCAAAGATCTCAAGGTGCCGCGCAGAGGGAGGGGGTGGGGAGGTTAAAACTGAAGTTATTAATTAATTTGGATCACATTTATACGACCACTTTTTTTCGTTTTTAGATCCTTTTTTGATATTTTTAGGTATTTTACAGGTCTTTTTTTTTGGTAATTTATAGGTCTTCAACTTCCGAGCACTACTCATAAATGACTGCACGTGAACCCCAAAGACTTATTCTTCTTAAGGTATACCGGCACTAACTCAAAAGTTGAAAACAAACTAAGATCAGCAATAGATCTGTGCTAAAATGCAGAAAACTTGTGCAACCCTATATACAAAAATCTACCAGCTAAGGAAGAAAAACAAATTAGGGTATTCATCCGACTCCCCCTTGTAGAAATCAAACCAATCAGGCTTTATAACTCAAGAATGCCACTGAAGAAATGACCGACGGAAAAAAAAGTAATAATTTGTGACCACGAATACTTCTTACGAATATCCAGCAACAACGCTAGCACTCTCTCCAAGAAGCAGTGACGCAAGATGCGTTTCTCGGAAAACCAGGCCATACAAACATGGAATGACAGCTGTATTTCCCACGGAGGATTCCAAGCGCATCGAGCTTGACCAAGGACGTGTCCAGTGTACGAGAATTTCGCTATCGGAAATCGAGAGTGAGTCAGATCTGTCGGAGTTGTGCAGCGCAATGCTGGTCTCCCTCACGTGTGCTCAGAATTCTCTTCCACAGCAGCTTTAAGCTGAGAATATTTACTTCTGCAAGGCGGGTTTTCCAGGCGAAAGGATTGCGCGAGGAGATATGGATTGATTTCCTTGAAATTCTATTAGCCCCAGGTAGAGTATTGACTTGTAATTAAGGGGTCCTGGGTTGAGGCTCATAGTAGTTTGGATCCCACTTTAAATTTTACGACCAGTAACAATTAGCCTCACCTTGCACGAAGTCGACTTTAAAAAAACTCAACTCGTATATTGAGACAGGAATTGAACGTATATCCAAGCAGGCTTAAGCCTAATTAGAACTACAGTATAAACTGAGATTTCATTCGATTTTTACTATTTAGCGTCGCTTTTATATCACTTTTGGCTAATCGCGAAGATAAGAATGAGTAATGATATGATGAAATTGATGAAGTGACACTCACAAAAATCATAATTGCGCAGGCCAGGATTCGAACTCGGTACCCCTAACGTCGTAGCGCGCTGTGTTAACAACTCCGCCATGGAAGTCGTTTTAAAGTGGGATCCGACCAGGAATGGAACTGAAGACACCTTGAACACACCACCACGTAATCGGGAAAGCTCTATATGCCCAGTCGGGATTGACCTTATAAATGTAAAGCTTGAGGGAAAGGAGGGGGGAGGAGTTCCGATGCCCCCCACCCATGTCCTTTCAATTACATCGCCTGCGTGTTTGATCATCCGATGAAATACTGCCTAAAGCTCAGGAAGCTGTTTGCATTTCGGAAGCGAGGGAAAACATATCGAGTGTTCTCGGGGACTCAAGGCCTCGCCGAAGAAAAAGCTACATACCGGGGATGTAAACTTCCGAGTATGTAAATCTCCCTGCGTCCTATCGCCGGTCATAATCGAGTATTTATCGTTGCACATGTTTGCACACTCGGGCACGAGAGACGGCCGTACAGGATACGGTCAAACACGATATGCGAGTCGTGGACTTTTACGAGGCATTGATTCAGACGGAAGAGAACCGCCGCGATGCGATCAAGTATAACAAGGTCCATTATTCCAGCATCTCTAAATCGGGTACCTCAACGCACTAAACCCTGTCCATAACCGACGCCGTTGCATAAAATCAGGAGAAACCGAGCATGTCATGGGCTATCGAAGCAAGAGATCTGAGCTTCACGAACCGAGAGTCACAATCAAATCATCGCAACGACCGCGGAAGGATCGTAAAAGATCTTGATTGCGTCAAAGATGAATAGCGGCCGGTCCACTCTCGGTGGGGAAATGGCTTCATTTTAAGGCCAATACCTGGTGACATAGAGTGGCGAAATTTACTGCCCCCCTTGCCTCCTTGGGTCTTGCAATGACCAGGTAAGGAACGGATAGCTTATTTACTCGCAGTTTCGAATCCGCTCCAGACAATATCGCGTCGTGCGTTATCAGGGACGGCTTACGGCCGCTCGGGCGTTACAAAGGTGCTGTAAGTGTTGGTTATATTGGCAAGTCCTCAAGGTAATGGCCAAAGTAAGTTTTAACTACGCGGGCATTATCGTTTGTCACGGACGCTTACATGTCTCCATTTGGCTCACTGGGCCGGAAGCGAGGCGTCGTGTGGTTGCCGTAATACGCGGGAATTAATACGCTGCAGAAACGTGTAGTGTTTAATTAAACAATTATTTTCATCGTAAGTTATACCGTTTAAGTGACATTTCTGATTTCTTCAATTTGCTAGACGTCATCATCATACTCAATCACATCTCGTTGTGATGATCAGAATAAATGAACAAAGGAGATTACATAATTCTCTGCTTGATAGGATATGTACTTTGCATCATTGCAATAATTGTCACAGAGTAGTGGAGGGTTTCCGATAAGGAAATGCTTTTAAGTCGAAAAAAAAGGTTGATCCTGAACGGAAGCTACCCTTCAAGAATCGAGACGAGTTTGAGTTTTTATGTTTTATGTTCACTTTTATGCATACATAGACTAATCGCGACTGGGCCTACAGTTTAAAGTGAGATCCGAACCACTGTGCACATTGCACCCTTCTAGATCTGTCGAGACAATGCTGTATGTAAAAACGTATGTTTCTACTTCATTCTCATAATTTCGATACAGGCTTGTAGCCAAAGCGCCCATAGTTCGATACCCGGTGGAAGCACATTGCACAGTGGTTCGGATCCCACTTTAAACTGTAGGCCCAGTAACAACAATACCGAGATTCAAAAAGAGACTACGTGATATGACGACTATCTTCAGGAACAAGAAATGTGTGTATAAATGTCGATAAGAGACTTAGAACGACATTGATCGCAAGTCTCGTCAGGGTACCATTCCTGCATGCAACTACTGTAATGGCCAAGGCAAAAGTATAGGGCCACTGTATGTTCAGATAGGCTAATCGGGACTGGGCATTTTGCTTAGAATGGGTTCCGAACCACTGCGTGCCTTCACCTGAAATCGAACCTGCAACCTCTTGAACAATGGCTAAACCAATAAATAAGACGTAGTTATTCATAGTTTTGTTTAAAAAACACTACAGTAAACGATAAATTAAACATTGAAATGTAGCTTATTAGCTGCCTTTCTCGTAAAACATTTTATTGCGTTCACTCCCCGCAATGCTTTTCTCACTTTCCACAACCTAACTTTGACGCCAAAGTCAGTTTCGTCGACTCTACATACTTTCATTTACTCCCCTACATCCAACTTAGAATACATTACTTTCCTTTCCTCTTGAAGTTTTCATTTCACACTCCCTTAGCTCCCTCCCCTCCTTCTCCCCCTCTACAGCAAGTTAAATTCAAAGTATTGCTTGCGTAGCGTAAGTTTTTTTTGGGCCCTGCTTTTATGCCGAGCCAGAACACCATTTCTTCTATAGCATCTCATTTCCCTAGCAGCCCCTCTCGGCCATTCCCTTCCCTGTCAGTAACAGCCTCTCACAGGATCAAATCTTGTATCTCATTGTGAGAGTCTTCCCCTTGAGACATCTCTGTTCAAGCCGTTGGGTATCACTCCCAAAACTAGCAAGAATATTTTATTGTGGTCTAGGCTCCACAGTATCTAGCATTGAAAGTTGGTAGATACAAGTTCCATTTCAGAGTTCTCACCTCAAGTGACTATCGAGCCTTGAATGGTTGAAGTACACACGTGACGTCATGGATACAATAACCCACTCCCGGAAGATGAAGACAGGTTAAGTGTCTAAAATATTAGGGTCAAGGAAGAAACACAATGGTTGTAATTTGATTTGAAAGATGGAAGAAAGTTCCGTGGCCTTTTTTGAATGAACAACAATAGCACTGAGAATATACCAATAAGAGTAACGCCTCTCCCTTCCATTAGTAACATCCATACCCTTTATATATCCACTGTATGCAAGTTTCAATACGTTTCTTTACTGAGGTAAGCAAAGTTCTAAAATTTTTGTTTCTCTCGAATCACAGCCAGATAAACGGAAGGAAGAACGTGTGCAACAGCTAAAGATGAGGCAATAATTGATCCTCTTGGGGGGAAGGCGTTCAAAATTACAAGTTGAAAACACTTGGGGAACTTTTAATTAGCTAAAGAGAACAATTTCGGGATCTTTCCGCAAAAGCAGTCTGGGATTTTCACCCGCTGTTCTCCGTTTACACTGATCTCCGCAATTATCTTCTCTTCGCCAAGGACCAGCGCATTCTTCTACGGATGCATCACGGAAGATTCTGGAACAAGGTTGCGTTGTCAACGAAAATGACATTAATGCGGTAGGCGTTCCTCCCCCACTCTCCCTTGTAATAGTGCACTGGATAGACTCGCAAGGACACTTGCTTCTGTTCGTGGAAGAAAAGCCTAAGGGCTTCGACGCTCGGAATTGTCTCCGCATGTGTGTTCTTGCATGTGTGTGTCCTGTATCCGCCCGTGAGAACCGCTTGGGGCCATAATGTCATCAGCGTATAGAATGGCTCCTTATAACTGGAACTACATCTGGCGTTAAAATATGTTTTTCTTTCCCACACATACTCTTATTTTACTATTCTCTGTCCTCTGTATGAACACAGTCACTGTAATCAAATGCACGTGGTTTCTGAAAACTCTTGTTGGTTGTTCGAATGGCATCTCCGTAGACATTTCGTGCGTAGGAATATAGTGCATGTGATAAAGCTCTGCCATTCAGCATAACTGCTATCTTGAAGTTATAGGACGTTATACGTATTATGAGCTGTACAGTTACGACCAATCGAGTAGTAAATAACAAAGAACGTAGCAAATAACAAATAAACTATTTCTCGGAAGTCACATGGTTTTGTTTACACTCACTTCAATCTTACAGTAGATGGAGAATAGGGCATGATTGCCTACCTCTGTGACGAAGTGGTTATCACATTGCACTACAACGTTATGCATCCCGGGCTCGCATCCCGGCAAGTACATGGCCATTTATCAGTTTCATCATATCACAACCCATCCGCATCGTCACGATTAGAAAAAGTTGCAGAAAAGAAGCGATAAATAACAAATATCACACCAAATTAAATGTTTTATCTAGTTTTTCCAAAGGCTACGCTGTAGCGAAACCAAAGCTAAAAGTTTCGCTTTATCGTTTAAGGTATGTATCACTTATTGATGAATTTGGCTGTAATGGAATCATGAATTGAAATTAATACATATCTTGCTTAAAAATATACTTGTACTTATGTCTTAATTGTCACCAAAGCCACGACAACATTAGTCGACTATTGATCTCGCAAAAGAAAATTTTGGGTTGGAGTATCAGTTTTTCCTTGGTCCTTCATCCAGTCTCAGGGTCTGCATAGAGGATTTTTATTGGATGACGCGTGAGCAGAATGTCAAGTCCTATCGGCGCTCTACCTGGCTTTCAAGTGAGGAGTGCGCTGCCGTTTCTTTACAAGTAGCTTCCCAATTGTCCTCACAATGCTAAGCACCACCCAACCAGTGACCGCACGCATCAAAGGCGAGAGTGCTGAAAAAGTTAGGCTAAGTGTAATCCCGACGAAAAATAGGAAAAAAAATATAAATAAGAAAGATACCAGAGTCTCTCGACTTTTAGTCTTGTCCCGGATCCTTTGTTTATTAAAATTAATATCGGCCTGTCATCACTAGAGGATATGCTTACCTGACTCTTTTCAGATACTGATCTCGGTCTTCTAGTCTTAGATAATGTTACATCATTCTCGTCTCCATTGTCGATTGCTCAGTACTGAATCGAACTAGAATTTAAACGATGAAGAGGACAACCATTGTCGGCAATACTTTAAATTGTTCACCCAAGTGAGGGTGTTCCAAGACTCCACATCATCCATAATCCTCTTTTGATTTTTAACTTTCGTGAATTCCGTTGCGTTGTTAACAACTTAGGTGATCGAGGGCGGAATAAGAACGTCGGCTGACATGAAAGGAGAATCAGCTCAAAGCCAAGGATACAGCGTCCGCAATCCCACGACTTTTCTTGGTGATTTCCTTCAGCTTGTAAGGCATCTATCTGTTCGACCCGGCTGGGAAACGAGCACATAGACAAAGAAGATAATCGTAGAGGCTAACCGAAAGGGAGTGGCAAGAAAATGTCACGGAGAGTACAAGGGTGCATAAAGGATGCGACAGGGGTATCAAGGGACCCAATGGAAGACACGGTTGGAACATATTCTCAGACCGTAAGGACATACGTGATTTGGGCAGCAGATGAAGGCTTAACTAAGGGAAATGACGAGGATGTGGTGAGAAAGGGCGTGAAGAGATAGCTTGGGTAATCAGTGAGTGAGAATAAATTATCAAGAGATATTTTCAATGAAGGCTCGTCCAGTGTTGTGTTGTGTGGAGTTAAGGAGCCATACATCTCGACAGGATTGTGTCTGGGGGTGGGGGATTTGTCTTCCCCCTTAGCTAGCAACATTGAAGGTAAGGCAAGAGGGAGTATGCTATATAAATGGTTAAACGGTGGCGACACTTGAAGGGGGCCATGGCATGATTACAATGCGACAGTGTATTGTTACTCACGAATCAAAACACGAGATTTTCCCCACTGCACGAACGCAACCGACGAAGCCTCCTGCTTCGTTCAATCCCTCCTATCCGTCCCTCCTTCAACGCTCGTTCTGCAACTCGCATGTACATATGAGAGCATTCTTTCACAAATATGGGGTGGTGATCGGAATTGCTGTACCAGATGATAACTATTATTTCAACTGAATGTGAGTTTAACGACCAATATCTTACTAATTAGAAATTAAATACAAATGTTTTTAAATTTCATTAATTTGTTTTGGTATATTTCACTTCGCTTTTATGCCATCATGAAGATGAGCATGAGTGTTGATGTAATGAAATTGATGAAGGTACACTCACAAAGAACAACAACGCTCAAGCGGGATTCGAACCCGAGCCCCCTAACGTCGTAGCGCCATTTTTCGCTCACGATGTCTCAAACCGAAAGTTTAATTGATTTAATGAATTAAGTTATTTTACCACTTTTTTGCCACTTTTGACTAATTGCGATGATGAAATTGATGAAGGGACACTCACAAATAACATCCATGTCCAGGCCAGGATTCGAACTCGGGACTCCTGCGTCGTAGCGCGATGTGCTAACTACTTCGCCACGGTCAGAGGCATGTGTGTTCATGTGTGCATATTGTGTATCTTTGTTATGTTGCGTCGCTTTTCTAACGGCTAATGCAGCAATGAGTGGTGATTAGATGCCACTGACAAAGGAACACTCACGAAAGGTTCGAGTCCTGGCCTACACATGGGCGAGTGTCTCTGGATCAATTCACTTTTATCATAATTCATCTTCATCGCCGTAATAAACAATTAGTTGCACAGAAGCTACGCTAAGTAAGAAGAAAAGAAGGTGGCACATATCTAATGCCAGGCAGCCGAAACATTGTATGCATCTTAATGGAAAATTCGTTCAAAGGTTGCTCCTCGTGCATGTACCTACTAACAAACACGAACAAAACCTTTCTGTAGAGGTCAGTAGATCATTCTCTACATACCTGCTCGTCTCTCCAAGAACAACTTTCCCTAATCATCTCATTCTCTTCATACAAAAAAAAAATACAATAAATTTGAAGTTAGTTGCCCAACATTACAAAGTAAACATTTGGCCAGGTGACACAAACTATGGTCCCTCGTACCATTGTTCGTTTCGGCCCTAAAAAACTTGTTTTTCGTGATCTACGTATTTCTTCGTTAACATATCCCGCCCCTGAACCGAACTCTGTCGTCGTTCAGATTTTTTTCCGATAGACGGGGGTAAAAAAAAGTTAATTAAACCAGGAGTCTTTACTTCTGGAGCCGCGTATCGCCCAAGGCTGGGAGCTCAGTGTTTGTGAAATCAGAATAGGTGAGCTCTCCATGTGATATACCCTCATTTTTTTGGGACGCGGGAGATCTTTGTAAAAATCAATTTGTGAGGCCCAGAAGAATGGACATTGTTTTTGAAACGTCATATGGTTTCATCTGGTATATTGATTACAATCAGACGTGGACGGCTCTGACGGGATTATTCTCCTCGGCGAGGGTTGTTCGGAAAGTACGGATGTATGCTGTAGTTTCTCCACAATTCGCTTCAATTTTAACCACCTAATTTAACGATTAGAATATATGATGATTAGACGACGGGACAAACACATAAAACTTCGATGCCACATTAGAGGTATCTCTCCTGGAATCCTAACCTTCTTACACTAAACAAATCGCCATAGGGGCTGGCGCATATTCAGATAAATAATGTCTTGCTTCCTGGCTATCGCGTTAATACCAAGAGTACAAGTCCATTCATCTAAATCACTGGTTGGAAATAAGATAGTGTCTGTTAGATTATATAAAGTTATAAAGCTTATAACTCATGAACCTCTTCCATTATTTATATGTGTGTGTGTGTGTATGTGTGTGTGTGTGTGTGTGTGAGAGAGAGAGAGAGAGAGACCTGGTGGCCCTGTCTGTAGGTAAATCCGGGTTTGATTCCCAGGGCTTTCTGCATGGCGTTTCTGAATGAATGTTTCTGCATGGCGCGGCTCTGGGGTTCATCCAGCATTTAATAAAAGGGTACTTAGTGGTACTGTGGTGTAAGGCAGCTGGAGCATAGTGCTAAACATGCCACCTGTACAAATATCCCAGATTGTGGCAGTGCCTCAACATCCCCCTCCACATATGCCTTCACGGTATTATTGCAATGTGCAGGAGATCGTTTTCCCTTACTGTACGTATTAGGAAATTATTTACTTTTCCTCACTTTGCTAGGCTTTGCTCCCCTTTTGCCAATCGCTACCAATAATGGTTACATGAAACCGACGAAAGGATTGGAACTTGGAACCAATGCCTTATTGCACTCTAAATATTCTAGTACTGGTATGTGACTTGGCATAGCTCAACCACCTACAAGCATACGAGTACCCGGTTCACATCTTGGTTAAGACATTTATATAATTCATTCCCATCATCGCTATTAATCCAGAGATATAGATAGCGGTGTGATAGTGGTGTCGCGTTACCACCAAGAAGTCTCCGTTTCGATTCCCAGTAGAGGCACATTGCACAATGGTTCGTATCATTCTTTAAAATGCACGTCCAATCCCGTTACCCAATATCAGTGTGCTGAAACTTTTGGAAATTGTGACTTACTATGCTGTGGAGTTACTTCACTGGCGGCATCTATCTAGCACACACATTAGAATGCTGGAGTGAGAGGATTTTGCACGAGCGCCAAATAGTTCGCCCGGACGACGCTAGATAGCGTACGGAATTGAGAGCTTCGCTCGAGCGAAATATAACTGTAATTTGTCTATGGAAATTGGCCCTCAAATATGGACCGTGAAGTGAAAGACGCAGTGAAATGAAACTTAAGTAAACATAGTCATTATCACCATGTTAAAATGTAGTTCAATCTTACCAATACAGTGATATATGAAAATGAAATACATGATTGTTGACTGAAACTACCAGGACGGATATCTTACATCACATTAAAATGATATTCCCATTGTATACCCTCGAGGGTGGGAGGCTCGAACTAGTAAAAGCGAGCGAAAGTCGTCCCATGCAGTACTCCAATACACATGGCTACAAGTGCTCAGGTTCGGAGAGTGAAACACAGGTGTGATCCAATTCCACAATGCTCCGGGGCTACCCACATAATGATCCACAATTTACATGTAGCTTCTTCGACCCCATGACCTTCTGGATGATTAAAGCTGTTCTTTTGTCAGCAAGATGCATGCGCACGTCAAGGTTCCTCACGTATTCGGCATTGGAACATTCACTACAAGTTCTGTCGCCTTAGGCAGCAAACGATTTGGTTTCAACGTGCAATCTTGGAAGCAGAAACACAACACTGCTCTTGTTTCGCTTGAATAAATTTGAGGCAACGAAAACAACAGCAATGCTGCATCTTCTAGTGTGTCACCCCGCTACAAAATCAACCAATCTTGAAGTCTGAACACTCACCACTAAGGTTCCTTGCATCGATTTTGTTACAGAAGCAAGATAATTTGCAGGGGCAATTGCAGAAATATGAGCAAATTTTCTTCGCCTCTGCAGAAATGGGAGCGGATTTTTTTACCCCTACAGATATACGAGTGATTTTGTTTTTTTTTACTTATACAGAATGAAGTGGATTTTTTTACCTCTGCAGCAATGTGAGTGGTTTGTCTGGACATCTGCAGATCCATAAGCAGAATTTATTTACATCTGCAGTAATACGAGCCGATATTCGTCACCTTTGCAGAAATACCAACGGCTTTTCTTTTACATTTGTAGCAATGTGAATGATTTTGCTACCCATCTGCAGAACTATGAGCGGATATTCCTCACATCCGCAGAAATATGAGCGGATTTTCTTCACATCTGCAGATATAGTTGTGGATTTTCTCCTCTGCAGAAATGTGATTGAATTTTATATACCTCTGCAGAAATACGAGCGGATTTTCTTCGCCTTTGCAGATATAGGTGTGACTTTTCTCCTCTCCAGAAATGCGATTGGATTTTATCCACCTCTGCAGAAATGTGATCGAATTTTCTCTACCTCTGCAGAAATGCCAACAGATTTTATTTTCCTCTGTAACAATGTGAGTGGATTCTCTTCACATCTGCAGAACTATGAGTGGAGTTTATTCACATCCACAAAAATACGAGAGGATTTTCCTTACCTCTACAGATATAAGTGTGGATTTTCTTCAACGTCATGGAATTTTCTTTGCCTCTGCAGAAATACGAACTGATTTTCTTCGCTTCTGTAGAAATACGAGGGTACTTTCTTCGTCTTTGTAGAAATATTAGTTTATTTCCATCGTTTGCGCAGAAATATGATTGATTTGACTGGCTTTTGCAGAATAATATAGGCTTACACCCAACCCGTGCATTTTCATAGATTTGGGCGATCAAACCAGAAAAATCAATAGGCATGTCACCGTACCAAAAATCAAGTATTATAGCCTTTACATTTCAAACCGCTGGTCAAGAACAAGCTCTGTATACTTACATTCTTTCGTCCTTTCTAATCCATTTAAACTACTCCAACATACCTTCCCGTACCGAACCAGCAATCAAATATCAGTCTACCACATTGATTTCAGCTTTCTGCCTTCGCCCCCCAAGAGAAGGGAAAATTTATTACCCCTCCCCCCTTTTGCATGCTTCGAGAATAACAGCCTAAGCCATCCATGTAACACGGGAGAACCTTCCTGCGAAATTTGATTAGCCGGCTTCTTCTCTTTTGTTTCATCCCACCCTCCCGGTTGCTTTTTTCTCCTCCTTGTCCAGAGATTTGTCCCACGTAGTTGGGCTGCCTGTTGGAAGTGCAGCAGTCACTATTTAATTTGCCGAAGATTGATGGTTTCGGAGGCATGAAAATAACAATTTCCTGGTTAAGGGAGTGTTCCGAGTCTCCCCGGGGAAGGCCTCGGAAATCACGAACGTGTCATCACTCAGAGGAGGACAAAAATTTTTCGTGAGCAACTTTTGTCCCTCACGTAATTTAACGTGTTCCTTACGTTCCGGGGTTCTTCTTGCCTTGAATATGTACTGGTTCTTTCGATGAGAGGGATTGTGCCTTGGGATGGCAATTTGTTTACCGAGTGATGTGATTTCGGTCATTTTCTCTCATGCTCCACTCATGAGTGGGTTTCTTTCTTTGCGATTGGCGCGGTTTTTTTTTAATAGCTTGTTCTGACGACCGCCACCAGAAGGGGTAACTGTGCAATCACAGGTACAGTTCCCGCCACATAGAGGTCTGCTGGAAGACCTTGCTAGCTATCACGTGAATGCTCCCATCCACTAGCACTATAAATCACGTGAATGCTCCCATCCACTAGCACTATACTGATTGCGGGCCCACCTGGCGACTGACCTACCTTTTCCTATATAGCTCTACCTGTCCACCAATCGTCTTCGGAGGTGTGTTCCTCGATGAGTGTCAACATCCTGAGTTGCGAAGTACAAGCTGAAGGGTTAACATCGCTCTCCTGTTGTAGTTTTGCCAAGCGTATGTCTGTTTTGTCATTTGTTTTTATTAGCTTGTTTGTACAATTTCTGGGTGTTTTATGCACCAATGTTCCGTGCTTTATGACGTATTGTACAACTTGTATCCACTCACGGCGGTGATCAACTCTCTCTCTCTCTCCGGTTTGCAGTACGTTTGGCAACATGCTGTGTATCCAATGCTTCTTTGTTTCATCCCACCAGCAGCATTCGGTGTATTGTGACATGAAAATACTCGATGCCAGTCGAAGAGAATTCAACTGATCGTTGATTCGTTGCTTCTCAGCCGTCAGCTGGAAATGAGGGCAGTATAGTGCTGCAGACAGCGCGTGCTTTCTTCTCTACCAATCAGAACTCGCCTTTACCTTAATTTTTTACATTCACATCGGAGTGGAGGGGTAAGGCAAGTGACACACAAGAGTCAGGCATTTCAATTGGTGAGCGCAAAATAATTTGCGCTCTTAGGACTTGAATAGCTCATTGATGTTATTTGCTTGCACTTTCGAAGGTGCACCAGTACGACCGGTCGCCATATATGCAAAAACCGGTACGTTTGGCTGCAAGAGCCCACAGACGAAAGATCACTCAGTGGCGAGAACTGTACCACAATAAACTTTAAGGCCTGTATGGGCCTCGCCGATAAGGTGAGCTAACTCTGTAATCAAGCGGTCTCGAGTCTGATCTCCAGTAAAGGTATGGATTGTACTTTAAAGTGTGGGCCAAGTCTGGAGCATAAAGTGGGTTCAGATCAAACTTCGTCAATTTTTTTTATTAATTTTTATTTTATACGTAACATTTTATTCATCCAAACAATAATAATGAATGATGACAGGTTGAAATTAATGTTATAGGGACTATAATCCGGTGTCGAAATCGTGGTTTGATCACTCAATGCCCTAGAATAGAAAATTGGCACAAGATCCAGTTCATGGTCAAGGCCTGCCAGGCGTCTTTTCATTGCGTGACACGTGGTCAGTGCATTGAATCCCATCTCCATTGTCTTCTGTCTTTCTGCACTTTAGAACACAAGATGCTGCCTGACCTCTAAAATCTCGGAACTCTCAATCAGGATCGAACCAGCGCACTACTCACACCAAATGCACGACCGCCCGTGTTCCTCTTGTGACCTTCGATGCATAAAACCGGGAAAGACTGTGATGTTCATGTGTCACTCTACGAGGGAAAAAAAGGTGTCGTTTCAGGTGTTAGATTCACTAGTTGACAGCTTTAGCTTTCCAAAAAAGATTGTTTCATGGTTATTTTTGCATTACTGACAGTTTTCACCGATAAGATGTGAATAATTCGATCGCCACGATGATCGCAGAGTATAGATAAGTCCAAAGTAATCAATGTTCTTTTCGCAACGTGAAGCCAATTGAATTAAGTTCAGAATTGGTGAACTGTTAGTAGTAGGGAGGATATTTTGAGATAACTGACATGTGAAAGCATAATGTAGACATGTGACATGTACCGCATTGAAAAACATTCACAGCGTGTAGTGAACAACAATGACGTGTTGTGAGTCGAAGCCTTGTTTGGAAGCTACGAACCTGGGCAAAACAGCAATTTTATTTTTTTAGTCTCACACTATGCTAAAGTTTTCATCACGCTACAGGCGAACCACAAAATAAATTCCGCCCTCTAGGATGTGTATACCTGTGGGCAAAATTAGGCATTCTACTGCACATTTCCTGTAAAAATATTAGAAAGGATAAGCAACGAATGTATGTACGGCGTTACGCACGACTTGAATGATTGATTGGTTCATTTCTCTTCGCTTTTCTGCCACTTTTGGCTAATCGCGAAGCTGAGGAAGAGTAATGATATTGATGAAAGGACACTGTCAAAGAATATCCATGCCCAGGCCAGGGTTCGAACCTGGGACACCTGGCGTCGTAGCAATGCACGATTTGAAGGAAAGGAATGAGAAATGTGACGTCAATCAGTGAGCACTGACACAAACGCATTTAGTCAGTATTCCAATAGAAAAATGAATATCGAAACATACAAAGCTTGCTTTATGTGCAGTCTGTGAAAATATAGTTTAATCGGGATTGGACCTACAGTTTAAAGCGGAACTCATGTCACTTTGTGCCTCCCCCGGGGTTCGAACTCTGCACTCCTGGATTACCACTACGCCAGCGTAGAGGTCCGAATATCAGTGACAAACCTGAATCTGTATTATGAAGTTACATACACACGACATACAGGGTCTGTATTTTAAGTAAAGAGAATATTTTTTTTCTGGCGCGACTAGACGTCAGAGCGCGCTGGGACCGGTTAGAGTCGATAGTTGGGAGTGTGACCTTGAAAGCGCTCCAAGCGGCAGTTGCCTGCTGGCATCCGTTGAGGCATGATAACGCTTGGCGTGGGCGTCTGCAAAGTAATGTGTGCAAGAGCAAAATGCATCAAAGCATGGAACAGCGGTACACGATCAGATTTTGTGTGCGCCTTGCAAAATCTGGTGCAGCAACGCTGGAAATGATTCGGCAAGCGTTCGGCAGTGACAGTTTATCACAAGCGCAAGTGTTTCGGTGGCACAAAATGTTCAAAGAAGGCCGGGAGAGCGTGGAGGACAAACCCCGTGCAGGGCGCCCGTCAACTTCAAGAACCAGAGACAACGAACAACGTGTGCGAGATTTGCTGAACGCGGACAGGCGTGTCAGTGTGCGGTTTATCGCGGATACGCTAGGACTCGATAAAAGGGTTGTTCACAAAATCATCACCGAGGATCTTGGGATGAGAAAAATTTGCGCCAAGCTCGTCCCTAAAGTTTTGACGAACGAGCAATTGCACAACCGCGCGATCGTGTCGCAAGATCTTTTGGAACGCATTGAAGACGTGATCCATCATGACAATGCGCCATGTCACACGTGCTTCGTGGTTAGAGAGTTCCTGACGAAATCTGGCATCACAACGATTCCTCAGCCTCCCTAAAGCTCCGACCTTGCCCCTGCAGATTTTTTCCTCTTTCCCAGAGTGAAAACAGCCCTCAAAGGACACCACCACGGAACCCTGGATGCGGTCAAAGCGGCTTGCACGCGTGCACTGAAGGATGTTCCAGTTGCTGACTTTCAGGGAGCGTACGACGCGTGGAAAACTTGCCTCCAGAAGTGTGTTGATGCTCAAGGGGCATACTTTGAAGACTACTAAAGGTTTGTAGCGATATCTGTAATAAATTTTGTTTTCTGGATTTATTCTCATTACTTAAAATACAGACCCTGTAAACACTGCTATTTTCAAGAGCTTGCAACATTTAAACGAGGCTTTAACGATCGAAATTTAATCAAGGGAAGTTACTCACCTTGATGTCCTCTTCAGGCTGTTGAAATTTGTCGATGTTTTACGGTGACATTCTGTATACTTTAGGCCGAGTGCGATTTATTCTCATTAGGATTGTGGAGGACTTTAGTTTTGAAAAACTCTTTTTGGCTTCATTTGTTAAAGGATCGCGTGCCATGAAGAAGCCAAGCCGATTTAAAGGGGGAAAAAGGCTCATTATCGTGGTTTTCAATCTCAGTGCTACCACTTACACAAACAGGTTTTCAGTCCGGTCTAAATAAAATTTATAATGCGCTCCTGGGGACTCCGTATGACCACTCCGAACACGAATGCGTAATTGTATGTCCCAGCTTTAGCTTTATCTCTATAATTAGCCCACTACTCCTGAATCCTTTACCGTTTGGTCGTCGTGGTTGAAGTATATCTCGCAAACCCAGGTTTCCGCTCCACCTCGCCCCAATATGCCCTAATTGCATTCATTGGTATTCTGCCTACACGGAGAGTGTTTCTTGCCAGAATCCATATTTGGAGTTCGTACGGTGATTACCAATTTCTTTGCGATACGCTTGGCACATGTGCCAAAACCATTACTGCTGAAGGAAGAAAAATTTATGATCCAAATTTTCTACTTATGTTACAGTTTCATCTTTCATAACGAGAGCAACTCAAGGTATTTGGTGCCCTTGTATAAATATTTGGCGCACTTGAGCTGATGGGACTGTACCAAAGTTTAAGCATGCTCCGAAGAGCTGGACCGTACCATTGTGCAATGTGCTTCCACCTGGGATCTAACATGGAGCCCCTTGATTACATCATCGTGGAAGCCGCAATATACTAAGAAATATAAGGAAGGGAGCAAAAGAAAGGACGAGATAAATAGAAAAAATAAGAAAGACAGAAAGAAAAAATATTAAATTGGCGTGCTAAGGGGGAGTTAGTGGGGGTCATAACCCATCCTAGGTCCAGAATTCTTAAAAATAAAAGAACGTTAAACGTAGGAAAATGTGGCAAAATGAGGGCTGACTATTAAATAAAGTTAGACTTAATCTTGAAAAACGTAAAGTTGTGTCATTTACGCTTAACATGTGTCTCATACAATACGCATATAACATCTCTGATGTGTAAATTTTAAGATTTGATTTGATTTGAATTTAAAATTTTGGGTGATTCAGCACTAAGGCTATTTTGCACCCGTCACATTATACGGGGAACAGCCCCTTATCGTTACACATAACAACTCTAACGTTGCATAACTAAAATTATAAAATATTAAAATCTTTTGACTTTCGTTAAAAGCTGAGGCTGTAAAGGAGCACCCAGCACAAATAAGGACAAAACACAGGACAACACAAACAAAATTATACTGGCTATGGGGCCAGTCGCCAGAGCCTCGTTAGTCAGCAGTCCAGGGTGTACTACGTGGAAGTGAGGTTGACTTTGGGTGGGTGCACTACGTGGAAGGAGCACCCCTTACACCCCGTAAATTCTAAGAGAGAATGAATACCTTTACCGATCTTGGAGTCACTTTTTACCAATCATTAAGCTTTCAATCACACATTACCCACATTCTCAGCGAAGCCCATAGAAATTTAGGATTCATAATGAGAATGGGCAGCCAATTCAGAAAGAGGGAAACTTTCTTGTTGCTGTACAGGGTCAACAAAGTTAGTAGTAAGGTGTGTTTATACAGCGTACATTAATTAATACACGTGTAGGTTGGATTGTGTCTTTTGCAAATGTGCTGCATAATTAAACAAACTGCCGGAGTACTAATTGAGGCGAGTGTACTATGCGTTTGTTAGATCAAAACTTGAATATTCCTCGGTTGTTTGGGACCCTATAGTCAAGAAACAAAAGGACAAAATATGGAAACTTCAAAATAGATTCCTGAGGTATCTGTTATTTAAACTTGATTATGCATATCCGAAGTTCACTTTGGGTAACAAATTACGTGAAATGTTCAGCGTTCCGTCGCTCGGAAAAAAAAAGACAAATACATCAATTAACTTTCCTATCCGAACTTGCCAACGGAAAAATAGATTCTCCATCTCTACTCTCACAGCTAAACTTCTATGTTAAGACCCAGAAATAGCCTCCTTAACCCCTGAGGAGGATGTGCAAGTTGTTCAACTCAGTCTCTAGTAATAATCCTAGTATCGATCTTTTCAGATTTAAAAATCATGTATTCGCTGAAAACTGTATATAACCAGGACACAAGGAAGATTGTTGTTGATAATATCTCCACAAATTAGACTTTGTCTATATTGTTTACCTTATTTGTTATAAAATACTGTTTCAATTTCTCTGTCCTATGTTTACCTTAATGTCTTATGTGCAATTTATTACTCTCTATCTCTATTTCACTGCTACCATTTACATGTATATACGCTGATTACCTCTGAAAATTAGATTCAAATATAACATTAAAGTGCATTGATTCATGCAATGTAGCTATGAAATCAGTCATGTTTACAAGTACGTTGTAGATTGAAATGTAATATTTTTCACGTGATTTTATATTGTTCATATGTCTGACTTTATATTGTTTGAATATTGTTTTCTTGTTTACATAATTGCTTGTGAACACTCTAATTGCGCATGTGTCTGTGTGTTCGAAATAAATACATGCATGCGTAACCCCCTTTTTGAAAATCCTGGGCACGTCACTGTTATCCACAGCAGTCTTGAAACCGTGTCGCCTAGGCCCCATGAGCCTAGTTGGAAGAAAATCCCTGACAAGGTCACTACCAGAAAATATACTGTACAGGTGTGTACATATTCTCTTCTAGCCGCCAAATCTATGTTTGCAAGGGAATAAAGACACGAGTCTCTACACTCACAAAAGAGTTTGTGATTTGCGTATGATATTTGTCAAGTGTTGGAAGGACGAATGGGAAAAGGCAATCCTTCTTGGGACTGACGTGGTTGTCGATGAGGGTGGCAATGGGACCGAGAAAAGAAACATGGTGGGGAGAGGATGACAGGCTTGTTTTATTCGCTATCATTGGCGTCATTTGCGACGTCAATCACCTGGCGACCTCGACACTCTTTCACGAATTCCTCCAACTCTCCTTTTGTTTCTTTTTTGTCCCCCTTTTTTTTGTCTTGTCCTCCAGTTTTCCTTCTCCGTTGTTTTTTTTTCCTCTCTCCCTCTCTCTTCAAGCCAGGGTCCAGCTTTCGCGACAAATTATCCATCCGTCCAGAGACGTTGCTGCTACATTTTCAGGGTTGCCATAGGCCGAGATTTCCATTTTCTGCGCAAATCGTTTCATATCAATGTCAGCAGTTCGAAGTCAATCATTCACGAGCATTTAATATTTCGAAAGTTTGTGCAAGATGTGTTCCCGACAGCTGACAAATGATCAGAAGTGGACATGTATGGCGATCTGTGAAGATCTCCTGAATTGATTCCAACCCTAACGTAGTGAATTTGTTCGGTCAGTCATCAAGTGGGCCGAAACTTGGACGCGCCATTTCACCTAGAGACGAAAAGAAACACCATATGAGTGGCGAGATTAGGGTTCCCTTTCGCGCAAGAAAACCAAAGCTCAGCTGTCTACCAGGAAGACCTTTAAAACTGTTTTCATGTAAATTTTTTTGTAAAAAAAAAGTGGTCACAACTAATTCCCAGTAATACTGCACATTGACGAAAATCCATTCGCAAGAAAAGATCTGGGAAATCTGGAAATGTTTTTCTTCTCCATGACAATACCCAGCCTCACACGGCTAATTTGACAGCAACAACTCCGACCGAAATATACTAGGAGGTTTTGCCTCATGCCCCTTACAGTTCAGACTTGGCCCCCAGGAATTATTTGTTTGGAGCCCACAAAGAGCAATTGGGAGAGGAGAAATTCAAGATAAGTGAAGAAAGTTGTCCTGCACTGGCGACAGTAGCTCAGTTCTTTCTACGCAAACGAAGCGGGGAACTTCCACGACGACAGCGGTGCCTGAACACACAATTGAAATACTTAGAAAAACTTACATAATGTACCTGTCGGACTTTTAATTTCTTCTTTAGAGATTAAAAATATCGGTCAACTTTAAACAACTCTTGTATTAATTTGGAAAAACTTAGTCCTAACAGTAATCTATTTAGACCAAAATACGGTAGCTGGTGGTTGTGGAAGTTTGCCACCTGGATATGACTCATCGCACCCAACTCAAATACCTTCGTGATCTAGCGTATTTCGTCTTCCTGGCGTTAAGTGTGGGATGCTTTTGTTTTTAGGTTGGGTTTGTTAGGTATAAATCTCTTAGAATAAATACCACGAAAGTATTTAGCCTGTATCAGAAGACGAAATACAGCGCTTGACCAAAAAGGTGTTTGAGTTTGGTGCAGTAAGTGAGACCTAAGCAGCATCCGATACTGCATTTTAAGTTTTTTATCTTGGAGAGAATAGTGTAAAGCTTAAAACTGATAGAGAGGGGAAAACATTAAGTATAGATAGAGGTGCTTAAGACATTTGCAAACAGATGCATCAAACTAGTGCTATTCAGCTGTGAACGTTATATGAAACGAACGATAGAAAGGCAGATAACTAACGAGGTGACTTACTTCCATGTACGATTGTTTAGTTATTCCCAGTGTTTGTTCGTTCTCTTGTTATCGAGTTCCTGCATGTAATTGTTCCCTGAGGGATTAGAAAGATCATTATTGCGTACGGAAAAGACAACGGGCAGCGTACACGGGAAGGAGAAAAATGCATGCGTGACTGTCACTGTCGCACGCACAAAAGGTAAGTTAATTTAGGGAACGGAAGTCCTCATTTATAATCACTGGATATGGCAAAAGCGATGCAGAAGCAGAAGAAGCGAGTAAATAGCGTGGAAAGAAGAAATGGAAATTGGAACGGCAGGAGTCCAATTTGGGAGAAGAGCTAAAATTACAGCAGTTGAAATAAGGACAATTTATGTAGCGTACAGTGAGAGTCAGAAGTGGTCGCAGTTAAGCAACAGAAAAAGCTCACAGATAGACAACTCAAATATCCTTCAGGTATACCGGGTTGCTTTCCACGTAAGGATAAATGTTTCGACACAGTAGAGTATGACGTGCAAAAATTGCAGAACTACAGTAATTTGTGACGTCAACTGTACTGGTGACGTACAGTGACATGAAGCGTGGCACAATTTGGAAGTAAAAAATCATGAAGTAAGAAAAAGTACTAGAGATCTTCGCGTGATTATGAAATTGAGCCGAGTTTAAAGTTCTTCCTAAGAGTTCAGGGAGGTACAAATGGATGCACCTTGTCTTCCGTTCTTTTGGGACCAGTGATTAATAACTAGAAGGAATAGTGACGTCATAAAAGTTAACAGAATCGAAAATCGAGTACCGTGAGGTAATAGATACCAGTGTGTACTACACTAATATTCACTACCTAGAATTAAAAAAATCTTATCAGACGGGCTACTTTTGTTTAAAAATTCGTATCCAGCAACCCCCAAGATTTATTTTTGGAGTAACGTTTGTCTAAGGTATCTCTTTGTACCGTACCAACGCGGTCGTGGTGACCAAACATTACAAAATAATCTAATGGTTATTGCGGACGACTGTACATTACATAGTTCAAGCATTGAAACCTAGATCCAAACATTCCTGTACAGATCGAAATATATCTACGTCAAAAGCAAAACTTGACATTGAAAAGTTTCTATTCGCGATTAAAATTACCACCTGAGCGCTAGTGTCGCTTCCAATATGGCCGCTCTAAGTAGGATAGATCTTTGTTTACATTCAGCAGTAGTACAAAAGAGCAGCGTGTTGTCATGACTGGTATGGTAGAAAACGTTTAAATTACGCATTATTTTTAAATATTGCGAATGCGATGTGAATTCCAGGTACTCTAACAAACGTGAAGCTGTACTGAGAACGAAGCATTTAATTATGATAGGCAAAAATAACACGGAAAATGCAGACGAAACTGCCGTAACTGGGGTTCTCGGAAATTATTTGAAAATAAAGGAATTGAAATTGACCTGTACTTGAAAAGCTGGGACAGGAGAAAATTGCGAACATATCGTTGCAGTTCTTTCTCGAAAGAGAAAGGCTGGTTTAATAATAATATTCACGATTTCATGACCAGGCTATACTCACTGAAAAAGGACATCGTACTGAATGAAACAGTAACATTAGCATATCCACTTTTTTTTCTGGTTACATTTGACATTAATTCATTCTCAAACTATTTTCATCTTCCCTCTTAATCGACTTGCACCTGTTCCAAATTTCACACATACGTAACACCGGTAATACATGGACGCATTGGTTAAGACGCTTCATGATTTTTCGGAAAAAAAAAGCTTTATTTATAAAGTACAATTTAAAACTTTACTTTCATGGGAATATATATTTATCTCTCGATAAATAAAGTAAGCAGACTCGTGCATTCTTCGTAATTTCCTTGCCGAATTACAGTGTTATATCCCCCATACCAATCTTCTGTCAATTACTTTTTCCCTGATTTATTAACAAATTTCATTTTGTTGATTCCACGGGGTGGAAACACATGAAAACTTTTAATTTGTTCTGACCCATAAAAATATTTAGAGCAAAAAAAAAACAAAAAAAACCTGAACAGTAGACCTTACTTTGTCGCATATTCACCATGCTTTAAACGACTTCAACACAACGTATCCTACTTAGAGTACTTCCTGAAAATCCCGGCAGATGGCATATCGGTTAATTTTAATCGCGAATTGAATTTTGCCCATAGTATAGTCCCCACCGCCGTATAGTTAGGCAACACACACAATGCATTGCAGGGAAGCTAGTATATCAGGGCACAGGTGTTCAATTTTTTTGCCGGTGACTGTACCTCGAAAGGAAGACGTTGGTTGCATGGTGAGACATTCAGAGAAAATAGCTACTCATCATCTTCCCCGAATTTAGCTAGGTATCGCCTGACATTAGCCAGAAAGGTAATCTAATTACGTTCTCACGGTTCGGTACCCTGCGGCAGGTTGACAGAAGGTTGAAGTGCTACAGCAGTTGATACTAGGTAATTTTTGTTTTACCTTCCTGGAATTAATAAATAATGCATTGCTGTCTAGAACACTGCGACTCTGTCCAGCCTTACAGTTGATGCGAACAGAAATTACACGTGTGCCTGATTGTGAAAACCAGGAATAGCATAGAATATGTGGGTGGGAGCTACAGGAGAACAAAATATCTCCCTCACGCATGAACCGGTTTAAAAGCTTGGTTATGTGAGGTTGTAAAGTGCGTGATATTGAAACGTGCCTATTTTGCTCGGGAATTCAATTCAGTTCAATATATTTGTATTTAAAGAACACGAACTCTTCGCAACATCTTGAAACGTGCCACACAACTAGTCGAATAATAAATAAAATACCAGATCAGATTTACGCTGTTCTTAATTTAAAAAGCTGACCGAAAACTGTAAATTTACAGCAGTTATCGGGTCGCAAAATTAGTAACTCGGTCCGCTTTACCCCCACCCTCCCCAACCCCCGGTACCTTCTAAACTACTCACTGCATTTCAAAGGTTTTATTGTGATATTGTATCCCAAGTGATACATTCTGCCCACCAATATTTCCACACATGCCTACGCTCGACATGGATGCAATACATTTGATTCGGCACTCTGACGGAAAGGAAAATGCACTAGTGCGGAAACCCTGGTAGTGGGGATCTGAGCTTCGATATCGAGGCAAGGCACTACTGTAACATTGTCACCTTGTAATCAACAGGTTCCAGATTATATACCCGGTGGAGGCACATGCTGATTCGTACTTTCACTTCACTTCACTTTCCACTTTAAACTGTAGGCCCAGTCCCGATTAGCCTTTCTGCGCATAAGTAGACTTAAAACTTAACTCAACTTGAGAAGAAGCAATACACGAATGTACGTAACGTTCAAATATCTTCCTTCAGTCGCGATATAATTCGACCATGCCAACTGTCAGTACCGGCTCCAAACTTTTTGTGTGGCTGCGCCACTGCAAGGCTGTCAGATTTTTTTTTATATATAAATATATATTTGGTTTTAAGATTTGAGTGAGTCATATCTTCAAATAAAATTGTATTTCCATACTTAAATTGCTACTACGTAATCCAAACAAAGATTTGTTATCCAACATTAATCATACAACTGCAAATGTTAAATCTTAGGTTCGATTACATTTCACATGTTACATTACATTATACAATAGTAATAATCTAAAATTATAAATTAATTAACAGTGGAATGTGTAATTGGGAAATATGATATATTGCAGACCTCCATTTCAAGGGGTGAGTCGAGCGTTCTCCGAAATCAGAGATTTTGGATTTGAATCCTGTGAGACATCTCACCATATTCATCATTATCTCCACACTTTCTTCGTATTTCTATGAAGGAATCTTGCCATTACATTTTGACAGCGTAGGGAAGCCTAATTTTTGGGTGGTCCATGGCGCATTCTGCCCACCTCCCTAGCGCAGCACGTCCTAACAGTCTTAAAAATTGGAGCTTCATTTAGCTGAAACTTTTATAACTTCTACCTGCTATTGCATTTGAACAAAACAGGTCAGCGTGTTTCAAGATGGCCGACCACGATCTACCTTGCATTTCAGCAAAGTAAACGCAAGTTTCAAAATGTCTCACTTTAGAATTTAATTCTGGAGTCTGATGCTGGAGGGAAGATAATCCTATTGTAGACAAGAATGTGATACCTGATTTTCCCATATTGTGTCAACGTGGGTGACTATTTGCTACTGTTTTTAGGAGCACCACACCGATAGCAATGGCGTAAGGCTCAGCGTTCTGTCTTTTCGCATTCCACCTTCACGGTCCATTCAAGCGTTGCTCAACCTTCTCTATTTTTTTTACTCCCATTAGCCAATACAGAATCTCTGTTGCGTCACTCAAAGCATCTCCCACCTTTTTTTCTTTTTGTCTGCAGATCTCTCGCCACCGGTGCGACATCAAAAGCTTTCAATCTTTAGCCGCCGCGCTGACTTGGAGCGACAGGTGCTGCTGGAGAACAAGCAAGCATCGCTGGCTAAACGTGTCCACGCCTGTGACCTTCATTCTCCAGCGATCTCAGCGAGGCTAGAATCGCCGCGGGTCCTTTTTGGACACTTCGATCCGCTCTGTGCAAATTCGCTCAGACAACACGCGGGAGTTGTTAACATGTTTTCCCCCGAGGAAGTTGGCTATTTCAGTTCGAAGGAGAGAAGAAAAAAAAAAAAAGAACTGAAAATTGGCTCGACACACTGCAGGAGAAAGAAAAGTGCAACTGTTTTAATTCTCCGTGTGTCTTTTAAAACTGACGTTTAAAAAATGCCCATCGATTCTTTCATACAGTGGAAGCGACAGATTGTGGAAGGAAACAAGGTGCAAGAAAGCCTTCGTTAAAGGTACAATCGCAGTATTCACCAAGACTGCTTGAAAGATTACACAAGGAATCTAGGTAGGAATGCTTTCTTATTGACTTGGTTAATTTTACTTCGCTTTTATGCCCCTTTAGGTTAATCACGACGATGATGATGAGTGATGATATGATGATGAGACACAAAGAACACCCGTGATTCGAACCTGGGATCCCCGGCGTCGTAATGCGATGTGCTAACCACTCCGCTACTGAAGTCGGCTCGGTAACAATTGGGGAGTGTTTGATCTTCTCCTAGCGACGCGGGTTCAGAGGTGGGCGGATGGATCCATTGAATAAATGAAGAACATTCGTCACCATGGAGACAGTTCTTTTTTTTCTACTTCTTCTTTTTTGCTTTGGACTACACTGCCACAACGAGTTAGCGGAGGATGAGTAAGTTTCCGGAATGCCTCTTGGTTCAAATACGAGGATACGGCAAACATTGGCTGGCCGAAGGTTTATGACTGAAGGTAAAGTAACAATATGGCAACACCGAACCCATGCTTGCACCCTACTTAATTTGGAGTCGAAAGCCTAGCTCTAATCCTTCATAGTGATGGCCGCGTGATTTATTTATACAACATTGGAAATGGCAAAGTTCTCTCTGACTCATAAATGGAGGACACTAATGCAAGTATATTCTATAAAGGACAAAACAGCACCTGAAGCCCCCTTCAATGGACTTAAAGAGGGAGACCAGTGAGAAAGTGAGAAAGATGCAGACAGAGAAGGGGGGGGGGGGGGTTAGTGACAGAGAGAGAGAGAGAGAGAGAGAGAGAGAGAGATATACAGTAGTTCTTAACTCACTCTCCTCCCTTCTCTCTCTCTCTCTCTCTCTCTCTTCCTTGTCCCTCTATCTTTCTCTTTTACTCTCAACTCCTCCTTCTATTTATCCCCTCTCCTTCTCTCATGATTTTCTTTCGCATATTTATCTTTCTTTCCTCACCCAAAAAAGAAAAAGAAGAAGAGAGGAAAGCGAGGAGGAGCGAGAGACAGAGAGATAATAGACAAACGTAGAGAGAAAGAGAATATTTCGTCATTTGGCCTGCATTTTCTATTTATTTCTCTTTCTCTCACCCTCCTTCTATTTCTCTCGTCTTTCTTCATTTGTTCTTTTCTCCCTCTCTCTCTCTCTCTCTCTCTTTATTTCTCTCAATGTCTTTCTCTCCCTCCTTCCTCTCTCTTCTCCCAAATTAAAAATTGCTGTGTATACTCTATGCATACACATCTTGCTTGAAGAACTCAAAACTTAAACTTCTACTTTGAATGTGTGCAAGTTAATCCGTGCAAATAAACACATATTGCAATGAAAACTTTCGTACGTCAAATTCCCTGATTCGAATCCCGTCCTGGGTGTTCTTTGTCAGTGTTCCTTCATCGATTTCATCATATTCACTCACTCACCCTTGTCGTGATTAGCCAAAAGTAGAAGAAAAACTATGCTAAATAACAAAAACCTTAATAAAATAAAATCGTACGTCAACTGTCTCCCAGCATGTATAGATACCTTCTCCTCAGAGTTTGCCTCATTCGTCAGGCTATGGTCGTGTCCGATTAGACAGCTGCTGCCGCCTAAAGCACAGTTCTACCCGCGGAATCCCCGTACCGTATAGGTAATAGGAATTCGCGGCATAGGTGGAGTTGAAGGGGAGGTGGAACGCGAGGATAGTGCACGCTTCAAGTCTCCGCAGCACTCCAGTCAGCTGTCACATTGCAACCTTCACTTTTTAAAGGCGATGTTTATTGAATAGACGATCTATAACTAAGTGCTAGTTGAACATTTTATCGACAATACCGTATTTATAAAAAAATGTAAAAGAAGAAACCACACGGCACATTATTACTTGTACGAGCAAGCAAACGAAAACAAGTCTCTGCGCAAGTAGCGACGCGAGACGACTCCACCAATGAACACGTGAGAGGGAACTGGATTTTGTGGAGGCAAAGAAAGCGACTGCAGTTACAGCCTTCGCAGCAGACTGTACTGCTTCACTCTGCCCACTCAATTTCCCCCCTTCTCTGCCGCTATGCGTGGCCTTGCTCCAGATATAATTGGGACAGAGTTAAATGGATGGAAAGCAGTTTGCTGTTTGGTTGGCGTCTGCTCTCAGCTTTCGTATTGTGCGCCTGCGCTCAATAGCGCGGTAGCTGACATTCGAAGTGACACCTAGCGGACAAAGTGGCAACTTCAATACCCGGGAGCCTTACGATTCGGACAGCACAGCAAAGTTACGGGAAGAACGTAAGTTACACTTGCAAATTCGGACACTTCCATACGGAACATTTGCCGTGTGGATTGTGTTGTCTATTTAATTGTTGATTTCACTGAGGAATGCTTACTGCTTACTGTCAATTCTTTCAATAAATAAAATTCATTACTAGATGTAATACGGCAGAAAGATACTTTGTAGATCAAATTACACGCTATTAACATTGCATAGCCACAGAGTTCTCAACGGTTGTGTAGCAATTTAACAATTTCAAGCATTAATAATGAGCTGAGCGTCCAATACTTGTGAAAACACTTCTGTATTGGATGACTGGCATTTTGCCCGTATGCCTCATTAAAGTTGTCCATTTTCATTACAGGCGACCGCACACCATGATCAAATCAGAACGCAGGCACACACTACCATTCGGACGCAGCGATAGAGCATCGTGACGAAAATAACCATTGCATAAGCGCCTGTGCTTGACGGGAAATTTTGTCAATTAAGACCTCATGGGAAAGGAAACACGTCGTCTTTCGTTCACACGTTATTTTAGGCCGTGATCAACCAGGGAGAATGATTGTTGCTGCGGTTGACGATTAGGTGCTTAGATCGGCAATGGTCTTCAATCGGATGCGATCTTAACGTAGGGGTTGAGAGTCAGACTCGTGATTCAGGCGCGCTACAACGCTGAAGGTCTCGGGTTCGAATCCCGTTCTGGGCATGTGTATCCCTTCATGAATTTCATCATATCATCCCTCACCTTCATCTTGGCGATTAGCCAAAAGTAGCAAATAAATTAATCAATCAGTCGTGATTCAGGGACAGTAAAGGAATATTGCTTCTATGTTTGAGGACCTTGGAGGACCTGATAAAAACACTTCCCAGATAGCGTAGTGGGTAATGCTGTCGGATTGCATACAGTCCTGGTGGAGGAACATTGAAGGGTGGTTCTTATCTCGGTTTATCTTTAGAGAAAGGTCCCGATTAACCTATCTGAGCATAAACTAGGCATACACGAGAACATACCACCTACTTCAATTTTTCATAATTTCCATCACTTTTCTGATTCCTTTGGCTTGTTGCAACGGATGGATGATGATAAGATGAAGACGATGAAGGGACACCCACAAAGGAATACCCCTTGCCCGAATCGAACCAAGCTTGGCGTATCCAGCGGTAGGGAGGATGGAGGGCGCTTGCCCCACACTGGAAAAAGAGTAGTGAAATTTTAAATTTGGTTCATTGAACTTTTTACGCTTTGTTATTCAATTTTCAACTAATTCAAAATAAATCATTGCCACAATTTCCAATTGTATAGCCTATTCCTTGTCCTCTTTGCGAAAATGTTTGACCCCTGCAAAAAAAAAGGCAAAAGAAACCCTTCCTGGAGAAAAAAAGTTTTGTATTGCCCCTCTGAAAAAGTCTGGGAAAACCCATGTACCAGGAACGTAGTGGTGATGTCATGAATGGACCACTCAACGCACTGCTTCCCAAGATGACCATTAGAGAAATGTTCATTCTTTAATGAATAAAAGAAACAAAAAATGGTTCTTTAAAATTGCCTGTTAATGCATTAACGCGATCAAAGGTTACGGAACGTAAAGAGAAGCCTCTCGGATCAATAACGTAATCGCACCTACGTGCTAAAAGTATGTTACGCGTAATTACGTCATCAAAGGAACGCACGCCAAAGTCTCAAGTGATCACCCAAAACGCTAGCTATACCTCCGACCCTCAGAGTCGCTTAATTTCTCTTTGGGAAAACAAGGAAAATAAAGCACAAGCCGCATATGTAATTAGCTGAGGAAAGAGTTAAAATGAGTTGGGAAAGCACTCACTGGACTGGAAAATATTTCCTGACGAAGCCACCTTGAAGAAGTGGTCGGTCCACCCAGTAATTTCTTTGGAGTTAAACCAACTTAATACAAAACTTTGTAACCAAAAAATCATTCTACCAATTAACACGTTCACGCGTTTCTATCTAGCGCCCCATCCTCTTAGCCTCTATTCTCAATACCATTTTTCATTGATTTATTTAGCGTCACCTTTCTTCCACTTTTGGCAGTTTAAAGCGGGATCCGAAAAACTTTGTGCCTCCACTGGGCATCGGACCTGGGACGACGAAGCTACTACTGCGCCATCGGAGAGGACCTCACACAAAGAAGATCCATGTTTAGACCGGGATTCGAACCCGCGACACCTGGCGTTGTAGCATGCTGCGCTAACCACTTACCTACGTATTATAAATATAAACATTCATATTTCATTATTGTTCTTCCTTGGTAGTGGCAGGGGACAAAGGCTTCAGATCGTCCACCCCTTCTTGCTACGATGTTTAGGGCTTATTAAATGTGCCCAAACTGCAAAAAATATTCTCAAGTGACTCAAAACTGGGGGGGGGGGGGCAAGGACAGTTTACTTTGTCTTGATAGACAAGGCATTGCATTACAAAAAGTGGAAAAAGTGAGGGGAGGCAACTGGTCCCCCTGCCCCCCTAACTGCCGCCACTGCAACATCACATTCACTTGCGAAATTATTGTCTTCTCTATAGATGAGGTGAGAATACAGTTTTACAGTAGACATTTATGCTTATTCTTTTAACAACAAACATTACAGACATGTAATAAGAGGAACCCTAATCACAGCAAATAAGAACATTTTCGGTGTCACATACCTCCAAGTTATATAAGTTAATTGACAGAAATACATCGTCGGCAATGATCTACACTTGCCATCCCCCGTGGCGGAGTGGTTAGCACATCGCGCTACCACGCCAGGTGTCCTGGGTTCGAATCCTGGTCTGGGCATGGATGTTTGTGAGTGTCCATTCATCAATTTCATCATATCATTGTCACGGTATCTAGTGACATGTGAAACGCAGTTCGATATAAATTATTTTTGTTTATTGATTCATTTTATGCACAAACAAGAAAGTGTGAGGTTTGATTTTATTTTTGTGAATAAACTTGAACGTAGCCGACGTTCCGGGATCATCGCGAGAGCCGGCAGCCATGACGTCATCGCAGCCAGCTGCGGTCCCCTCGTCTTCAAGGCGCGCGAGTGACGCAAGACCGACTACGCTTGTCAACGGGGGAAGCGAAGTGGAACCTGGAATACATCTTCCATCGCCGCGACCGTTCGAAGCCCAAACTTCAAGCCGGGAAGATATACGGTCTGAACCAGTACCAACGAGAAGAGCTCTGTTCCCGCCTGAATATAAGAAACATTTCAAGAAGTTCTCCGGGGCCGACAGGATATTGCCGTCTGCCTTCATCGAGGAATTTGAAGCAACAGCCCGGGAGTTAGGACTTGCGGATGGGGAGCGATTACTCGTGCTGAAAGGCCTAATGCAAGATCGGGCAAAGAACTGGCTGGATCGGAATGAAAGACACTTTCATTCATACTCGGCGTTTAGGGAAGCGTTCTTGACACATTTTCAGCGCCCCATGCAAGTGGAAAGGATGCTTATCCAACTGAGGAACGAGAGGTACGACAGGAACGGGGGACTTACTTTTTCACAATATTTCTGGCGTAAGTTCAATGAGTTCCATTCTCTCCAGCCACAGATGACCACGTCGGAGATAATTGCGGCCCTAATTTATCATTACCCGCAAGAGATAAGACGGCATCTCAACGGGGCGTGCGTTTTCGATGCAGAAGCCATGTCGCTCACGCTCGAGAACCTAAACCAGTGCGAAGAGGAACGCGAGAGGACACGGAGTGACAGATGGAACAAAAGGAGGCGACCGGAGGATGAAGGAAACCGGGGAAAGAAGCACCCACGCGTCCATTTCGTCCATAGGAGGTACGATGGGCAGCAACGCGCTCCAGGAGCCGAAGTTCGCCAGTTTCGAGATGATCCGCCCTCGCCACGACAGAGACGCCAGTATCGGGGACAGAGACGTCGAGGTGGTCAGACTCGCGGTTCGCCGGGTCACCATGGCAACAGCAACGACAGCAACTTTTCCAACGGCCGAGTGAACAATGGTTATTATCAGCGTCACCCCGACAGTAGACCAGAGAGCCCGCGTTCTAACAATGGGCACACAAGGCGCAGCCCGCCGAGGGTTCAAAGGAGCCCGACGCTAAACGCGAACGGGCCGAATCCCAGCAACACGTCTCCACGGCCGGGGCCGTCAGGTCGCCAGCGCCGAAGGGAGGAATGGGATGGCGAAACATGGTTAAGCGACATCGCGCCATTTTAGAAGTATAAAATAACATTGCGCCATACCCAGAGTGTATAATATGTATATTTATTAAGTAAATTGGAGGTATCATTTATATCATGTGTTGTGTTATCGAACTGGTTGACTTTTCTCGTACAGGGTGTTAAAAAATTTGTAGTCAAAATTTCATACCCCAGAGTAGTAAAAAAATTTATTCGCCTACAGAATTTTTTGATCGGAAGGAGGGCGAGATGTCACGGTATCTAGTGACATGTGAAACGCAGTTCGATATAAATTATTTTTTGTTTATTGATTCATTTTATGCACAAACAAGAAAGTGTGAGGTTTGATTTTATTTTTGTGAATAAACTTGTATCCGAGCCAGACGTCGGGAGTTGAGAGATGGGGTTTTTCTTGAGTGACAGCCGCCGCCTAGAACATGACATATTTGCACCAACGCGGAGATAAGGAAAGATTATTTTCGCCGCTACCGGGCTTGAGTCGCAGCAGGCGTTCGAACCCATGTTCACGGATGACCAGGAAAACCAGCTGGAGCACAACTCTGCAAGGATCCAGGACGCGTCGCCGACCGCGCCTTTCAAGACAATGGACAGAGGTCATTTCCATCCCCTGAGAATGCGAAGCGAAGCCACCTTAGCGTGGGTTTCAACGGACGAATTTGAATCTCTTATATATATGCGGTGCTACCATCCCAGAAACAGTTTTTGACCCGGATTTCACAGAGAGAGCATCTCCGCGCTACACTCTCGCGTGATCATTGCTTTGTGTCCGTGAACTTTGTTTCCTTACGTACTGTGAGCAACTTGCAGATAGAGAGTTACCAGTGTGCGCCTTATTTTGGTGAAGATTACGCGGTGATTTGTTTTTGCCAAGCGTGGACTACATAAGGATGGAGGGCTAAAGAAGATAGAGAAGGGAGGCCGTCGCTTCCCTGACACCCGCAACGATGCATCGCCATCTTCCGACGAAGCCAGTCAGCCAACGCCAAAGACGACACCAAAGCCAACACTGCCCAAAGCCCGAAGGACGTTTTCAGAACGACGCCGATCGAAGCCCGTCACCGGAGAGAGAGATTGAAGGACGACTCCAGAACGACGCCGATCGAAGCCAGAGGGAGAGATTGAAGGACGACTCCAGAACGACGCTTCCAGAACGACGCCGAATCGAAGCCCGCCACCAGAGAGATTCCTGACCGCCGCGTGACCACGTACACCCGACGCTAGTGACGAGATGAACGCCCGAAGTTCTGAGGAGGTGCGAGTGCAACAGATCGTCGCAATTATTCATCGTCGCGATCGACCTTGGAGGACAATTTCGCCACAAAGGAACCGTGTGCAAGTCCCGCGTCCAGGAGAGATGAATGACCACGCCATGTAGCAGAGTCTGGTACAGTATACTTCAGAGGGTCTCATGTACATGTAAACGTGCGTCGTTAGTATCAACACCGTACAGTTAACGCCGAAGTCTCACTTATTCGCAAAGTTACTCAGGAAACCCCGAACCTAATCCCCGCGTCTGATAATTTTTGGTATTGTTATAAAAAAGGGTAATTTCATGTTCAGATGTTCTAATTTAATTGTCTGCATTCAGCGTTAGAAGCTCCATTTCATTTCTTTAATATTTAGTGTAAATTGTCAAAGTGTGCTCCATTTTTTTTGTGTAACCGACCGCCCCGTCGCGCCATTTAATTTGTCAATAGTTGACTGATGAGTCCTTTTTAATCGTGGAAAGCGTAGTTGTTTTTATTGCAAGGTCGTGCGCATGAAATAGTATTATTTGTTGCATAGTGGTTTTTAAGGTAATTTTTGCTCGCGCCGACGATTGATTAGTGTATTCCGGCAGCTGGAGCCAATTAAGTTTTTGCATCCCTATGTAATTGTGTAGTTGTTCTCATTGGACGAGAGAGGCTTATGTGTAATACCCCCGTCCGAGAAACTTAAATAATGTCGTGCTTACGACTCGATGCATACGTTCATTCGAACAAAAGATTTAACCACGCCGACCCAATTGTCTTAGTTAACCGCTTTCCGAGGGCTGGCACTTAAGTTAATTTAAAAGAGCACAGGAGCTGGCAGACAAATGCCCTAAATTCACATAAAGGTTTAAAAATTAAAAGGAATGATATGTTAATGAGATCCATGATTTGTATCCATACTTCACATGTAAAAATACCTCATGCGTGTGAAAGAGAGATAGAGTGAATGTTGTGAGAGTGAGGAGGCTTTGTAAACAGTTGTTGATTGCAATATTTTTTTGTTGTTACAATATATATTCACCTTTTTACCGTTCGTCAGTGTTGTTATTTGACGTTTTTCAGGTACCAGATATTATGCTATTAGTGTTTTATGATTGTTCGAATCTACATATCAAAGGTAAACAAAACAGTGTAACTTTTCAAGGTATTAATCTCCGCCTCGCAATAGTATGACAATAAACGACCGTCTCAGTACCGAACTTGATAACTGGACCGTGAGTCACGACCGGTTTCCCGTACACATAACGACGTTTGGCCCCGTGCCGGGGTATGATTGACACGTCATTTCGGGGACCGTGAGTGCACTCGTTACATCATCATTCATCCCCATCTTTGCAAATTAGCTAAAAGTGTCACAAGAAGCGAAGTAAAATAAAGCAAATCAATTAAAGTAAAGATCTACAGATCGACAAACAGCAGATATGGATCTGTGTGGATATTCGACTCTTGTTACGTTTCTCGAAAGAGAAATTACTCACTTCTCCCATTTTGTATGCACTAATGCCTACCGCCTGGCGGGCTGTGATGAAACTAAAACCAACAGAATGCCTACACACTCAACGTATACATTTCAGGTTGAAATACAAAAAGTCCGGTCACGTTATCTCTAATAGTGTGTCTATTAATAACGTTCAAAGACTACAGTAAAGTGACCCTCTGTGCTTTGCACCACGCCGTGAAGGTGTGTAGGGGTGTGGTGCTAGGGCCCCACACTTTCTTGACCACGGTCGAAGGTGGGGGTGATCAGCGTCACGCCCCTGGCCGCTTTTACCCCTCAGAGTTCCCTCCAATACCTCACTTTCTATGACGTTGGGTAGGCGCCGGAGCCGCTTGAACAGGTAGAAAAAATCCCGGTTCTCCCCCGGCGGGAATCGAACCTGGTGCTCTCGCATGGTAGTTAGACGTGTGTTTATGACTTATGTGCCTTTTCCCAAACACCCTATAATTATCCCAGGAATTTCTCCTTCGTCGCTTCGCCGCGCAATGGATGAACACACCCCCGGGAAGTGAAGAATTCCGCTTAGTGTGCTTCCGTTCCAATAGGCGCCCGGAGTTAGCAAATACTGGTTATTTTACTTTCAAATCTGCACTACACAGAGAGAAAACCGTGCGTCGTAAGTGCTCATGGGTCAAGCCGAACACGACCTTTGAAATAAACACTCCTGAGGCACTGGTCCTTCTATTGCAACCCGTTTACCTTGACTGGGGCATCCTACAAACAGCCGACCAACGTTGTCCATTACCTCTTCACCGCATCAGTCTGCACGTGGTCCCACGCTGAGTTACCGTCTTGCCTCACGTGGAGAACTTACTTGTAGATTAACCACAACAATAAACCAACAATGAAGCATCAAGGCATCGGCATCGCTGAGGCGACGAGAAGGATGTTAACATCGGGACGGCCATGGGCAAATGTAAATTGAAAATGGCCTGTGGAGATCAACATGTTGATTGAGAAGTCATAAGGAAGCGAAGAGGTAAAACAAGATTGACAGAGTCACAACATTGATGGACTGCGTCTCATTCTACTTCACTTCGAATAAAACATAGTGTAGCGTTTTTATAGCAAATTGCAACCCAAGTGTACTTAAAGCCACTAAAGCGTAGACTTTTGACTTGAGTCCACTTTGTACACAGAAGGGCTAATCGGGACTGGACCTATAGTTTAATGTGGGATCCGAACTACTATGTGCCTCCACAGGGTATCGATCCCGGGATCCCTTGATTACAAGGTGACGACATTATCATTACTGTCACGGGCTGCTAATTTAATAAATAACTAATTAACTCAACTGACTCAACTGAGCTGAGCTTAGCAACGCAACAACGAAGAATCTCTCGCCTCACCTGCTGGGCGAATTAAACATTACATGAAATATAATACGGTCAGGATAAGTGCCTAACAGTCGGAGTTACCGAGAATAAACCTAGGAGGATTTTAAATACCTGAAATGACGTTACATAATACTACGGTGTTTCTGAATATACACATATATTAAAGCACAGATAAAAACACAGTACATCTTGCCCTCTTTCACTCGATCTCACATTCATACTCTCATTCCATGGCATATGGCGACAATATGACAATTACAAAGGTTAGATTAATTACTACTTTGACCATACTCTTGTTATGTCTGGCTACATTGCCTTTTACCATTTATCGTTTAGGATTTTAAGCATAAAGTGAATAATTGTTCCTTGTGCGAACTCCTTCTATCTTTTCCGAAGGTATAAATATATTTCATGAACTATCGTTTGCGGCTAACATAAACTCTCATCTTTAACATTTGATTACTCCGCCGGAAAACAGATGTCTAGGGATGCCATAGCACTGATTTAAGTTAAGCAATGATTTGATTCACGCAGATTCGCGGTAGATAGTCGTCATCTTTCTCACACACGCACATGGTTGGATCTTACCTTCGCTGCATTCCCTCTGACCTGGGTTGGGTGAAAGTGGTCCTACAGTTTTGGAAGGCCTCCACGCTCCATTGTTGCACCTCGCGGTTATCCTGGTTGGCGAAAGTGGATCAGTCGGCAGCTCCATCTGCCCTCATCGGATCCTGGCTTCACTCGTTCACTGTCGACTCCATACGACAACTTGCGCAATAATAGGTCAGTTCTTCGCGGTCACTCGTAAGTACAGATACGTGACTTGGGCGATGAGACGAACATACGCGATGAGCCATTCGCGGTTTCACATGGATATCAAATGTTATTAACTTTCACTACTTAGGACGTTGTTTCGGACGATTGACACGGGTGGACGTGTCTGGCGTTATTCTCACATAACCACACGTATGTGCACGGATGCGTTGACGGCAAGGGGGAGTAACGACCCCCTGGTTCTATTCTGCTCTACTCCATGGCTCTGAAACACTCACTCGAGGAAAAACAAATCCAGACCTCGAGTCTGCTTGCAACTCGCAGCTCGGTCGCGCGTAGCTCACACTCCGGTGGCGATTGTAGGCAAACTGTGCAAAACTGTTTCAAATCATCCCTTTTATTCCAGATTTGAACGTAGTGACGCGCTACCCTCTATGATCAGGTGCTTGTTTATTGTTTCTGGTGCTTTGACCGTTGTCCTCCTATCCTGGTCAATGCTCACTCCGGTCCTTAACCTTTGGTAGCAGCCCCTCGCGCAGAGATTAGGCTAACTCTTCCTCCATTGTAGTCAGTCACGAAAAGCAAAGGCATCTCAGTAGGGTAGCTTCTCCCTTTCAATTCAGCGATGAATCTTTAATAATTCATAACTCCCGTAGTTCTGTTCTGATTAGGCTCAAATCTTGGAATCAGTACTTTCATGATGTGTTCTTCCGCTGGTTAAAATCTCATCCAATTCGGTCCATTGGTTTAGAAGTTGCCTTTTTCTTGTTATTCCCATAAGAATGCATGTAAATCCGAATTCGGACGAAAAACAGTGGTTGAGCAAGCTAGTGCTGGCTAAGACAGTTCGCTAGACACCTGTATTCGCGACGGATATTAATAATACCAATTGCAATTAATTCCTACTAACGGGCAATTAGATTAATTACTTGTCACTCAATATTTGACCGTTATATTACGCCATCGGAGAGAGTGATGGTGGGCACAGATCGGGACACAAACCCGGAATCTTCGTTGAAGAGATCGTGAATCGAGCACCCTACGTTCTCGACAAAAGGATACATTAGTAATTATTATACGGAGTACCTCATTTCAGACAGTCTGTTTTCTAGGAAAGCAAAGGAAACACTTTATTTTTGTTTCTCGTCATACCTCGCTTTTCTGCCTCTTAAAGTAAATCGTCACAATAAGAAAGAATGAAGATTAGATTAGATTGATGCAGGAACATAATAAAGAAACACTAATTCTCAAATCAGGACTCGATATGTAATTGTTGCGGGAAAGCAAACAAAAGTCTTGGTGATTGCATTTGAACCAAGGACATTCGAGTTTGAATATTGCGTTTACTTTATGCAAAGATAGGCTAATCGGGACATGATCTACAGATCAAAATAAGGACTGAACCACGATGTGCCTCCACTTAGTATCGAACCTGGGACCACTTGACTACAAGACGTCAATCTTACTAACACTACTCATCGTGGAGGATCCAAAGACATTTGAGAGTCCAAGCCTGCAGCAGTATGAATTTGTCTAATATGTCGTTCGGAACTATCAACGTCAGCAGAAACATTATTCAGAAGGGACAGAAACGACGGACTCAAATGGACAGGGCCCGTGTCTGTTCCTGCCGTTTCGCGCTTTCCTAATAGGGTTTCCTGAGAGCGGAACGCGGAAGTGGAGCAGTTTCCGCAGTGGACTCGGAGAAAACTGTTTGTCAGCCACAAATGCCAGGCAACAGAACCGCATCGACCACAGAGAAGTCCCCCGACGGTGTAGAATGTAAGTGAAGATTACCTCGGATAGATAGATATACGATGAGCGGCGTGGCATGCATTTAAGCATTGTCAGCAATACTTACGAGTAAAACTTATTTTATCCCGTGCGTAAGCTTGTAGAACGAAATTTAACGCATTAAAAATGTTATTCACCGTAGCTAGCTTGCCGTGGGCCTAGTATTTAGTAATGCCGCAGATGTCGTGGTAAGACACATCTAATTAACGCACGTGCCACTTCTGCCAGATACGATAACGACTATTGCTGGGCATGACTCATCGCACCAAACTCTAGGTTAGGGTTGTTAGGTTTGAATTTCTTAGCATAAATACACTGCATTTAGCCTAACAAAGTATTTAGCCTGATGTCAGAAAACGAAATACGGTGCTTGACCAAGAAGGGTTTGAGTTTGGTCCGATAAGCCAGACCCTTGTTCCCTGGTAGTCAGCGACACAAAAAGCAACCGGAGAACAGTGTCTGCTTCTGAATTACCACAATTCCATTTTTGGTCTCACTCATCGCACGCAAACCAGACACCTATAAGTCCCGGCGAGGCCCCGAAAAATTGCAATATATTTATGACAAAAGTACTAAACCTAACGAGCCTAGCGTAACAACGAAGGCTTTCCGCACTTGCGTCAGGACACGAAGGTGTCTGGTCTGCATGAGATGAGTGGCACCCTTTAATTTCTGAGAACAACGTAGGGATGGATGGATACAAGGGATCAAAAATAGCGATGGAAAATTTGCCTGCTGTTATCTTTGCCACCAACTGTACATGTTTAGGAAATTCTAAAATACAGTGGAAAGAGATTGATTCTTTCACGTCCCGGAATTTTATGAAGGCACATAGTGATTCGGGTTCCACTTAAATCCAGTCCAGATTAGCAGATTTGAGCATAAAGTGAACTTAAATCTTTAATAGTGAAAGAAACAGCACGATGATATATTGTGCAAGCACCACTTCGGGACACGAGATACACGATAGAAGCACAACAAGTACTTACGAGGTAAATGGGCACACAAACACTTCATCTCTATTAGACACTCAGAATCCAAACACGCCAGGCACGAACCCAGTACGACGAGCAACACAGCCGCGAGCACTTCGCGAACGATACAACCAACCCCTTCCCCATCCCATGCTCAATGGCTACAAAGCACGATTAACTTCTTGTTCGTCCGCTTCGAGGCGCTTAATGTCTTCTCGGCAACCCGTGCTTCTTCAAAGGCGTTCAAAGCACCTAACCGATTTATCTCCAGCTCACTTTCACCCAATCGTACATACCCTGTGAGGCAACTTAAACAATCAAAACATTTTTTTAAAATTTATCAGCTTGTTTTCAGCATCTGTTTCTCTGCTTTTGTTATTTACCACGCTTTTCTGCATCTTGAGACTAATCGGGGTTATGGAAATGAATGAAATTACATTGAACGTGTAGTAAAACACTCATGAGCAAGCCAGGACTCGAACCTGAAACCTTCGAGGCCAACACCGTAAATCTATGGATTTGTAATTTTTTTAACTTCCTAACTTTGCCCTCACCGACAAGATAATCTTAAGACGTAGAAAAGTACCGTCAAATGACCTCTACAGTTACAAATGAAGAGAAATTATCTTAATACCTTGATTTTGATCCATACTATATCACATCCATACTATATATATATATATATATATATATATATATTCGTATATTTTTTCTTCATTTTCCAAGTTCAAAGTTTCATGATGCCGATGAGTACCAATAGCGTGCAACGCATTTCCATACGTGGAGGCCCGGGTTCGATACCCGGTGGAGGCACATATTGGTTCTGATTCATCTTTAAACTGTAGGTCCAGTCCTGTACTGTGCATAAAGTGGACTTAAAACTCCAATTTAACCAATCAACTTACCGTACGGGGAGGTTATGTTTCTTTCCTTTTTACTAGTCAGTCCTGTATTTTGGATTGTTTTCCAGCGTTTAACATTCTTTTTTTTTTTAATGCCAAGCAAAAGTAGGGGTGTGTTCCAATAGATTCAAGCAAAGGTCCGATTCGATTCCGAATCACTTTAAATTGTAGGTCCACTCGCGCTCCTAGTGATAACTTCGTCGCCTTGTAATCAAGGGGACCCCGGATTCGATACCTGGTGGAGGCACGTAGTAGTTCAGACCGCACTTTAAACTGTAAGCCCAATCCCGATTAGCCATTCCGTACATAAAATGGACATAAAACAAGGAACTTGCTAAGGAAAAACCTTTCCCGTCGGTTTCTCAAGATCCAAACACTGAGACGGCAAGCGACATCAAACATTTTGCGATGGCAAGGTCATTTTGGACTCATAATGCTACTACATAACCTTGAGTTATAAACTGAGACAGGCAGTACCTGCTCAGCAACATAGCTCCACGTTGTACATGGAATTTTGTACAAATGGAAGGTTTATGTTTGATGTTATCAATTCTTCAACAAGACAAATTATTCGCAATGTCAACAGTTATCTCTTTGGTCAGTTCAAAGCTCGCTTGCCCCACCCTCTGACGACAGTTCAAGAAGTATAAGCTTGAATCTACGAGTACAGATTTTATCCTAAATGCCAGTCGAGTCCTGTCAATTTCCAGGGTTCAAGTCCTGGCCTGGGCAAGGTCGTTCTTTGTGAGTGTCCCTTCAGACATTTCGTCTAATAATCACACATCCTCTTCGTCACCATTAGTCAAAAGTGGTAGAAAGAAAACTGACGCTACATATCAAGAGTACAGATGGAATAAATAACTTTCCACTCAGTTGGGAGGAAGACTTTGGGGGGGGGGGGGGTCCTCCTTCTTACATGTGCCTTACACTTCATCAGCCCAGGTGTAGTGCAGATACATCCCCTGTCAAGCTGGAGCATGGAAATTGAATTGTTATCAAGCAAGTAGACTTCTACGCGAGGAAAGCGGTGTTCAAGTTAAGAAGATTCAACAAATGCCTGTCTGCTTCTTTAAGTTTTCATTTTATCGATTAACACGTACAACGTGTTCACACCGTACTGTTTTCACCACACCAGAAACTAGTGCAAATGGTGAAGACAACGAGTCCACTATATGACACCAAATCAACGAAATAGACGACTCGGTGTTTCACTTTGAACCAAGTGGACACGTGAGAGCGAAGAAAGTCAACAGGTACAGCGAAGTTGACGGGGCATGTGCAAGCGGGTCTCACTTTTCTCACAGTTCCCTTCGAATTGTGACGTCACGAAAATTGCCGTGTATTTATGCTAAGAAGCCTAAACTTAACATGACTAACTTAACAACTCAAGTAATCCACCCTTACGTCAGAATACGAACGACGAGGTTTGACCGAGAAAGGTGTTTGTGAAGTGTGCCGTCAGTTACACCCGTATAAAGTAGGTAGAGCGTGCCGGAAGCGCAGCGCCTCACAGTGAAAGAAAAACGAATTACTCAGACAGTCTGCAACGGTACCGAGGTGTCCTATGATCGTCGGCGTTTCTTCGTGTAGTAATGTCATTTACGATTCTGACTTGTATCTAATGGAGAGTTAAAAATATCATTTTACTGGACAGTAAACGTCATAGTGTTTTGTAGTTGGCTACCTGTGTTTTGCGGGGAGTAAGTATATAGTCTGAAGCAGTTAGTTGGACAACTTGTCAGATGGAACCGTAACATTTTGACGAATCTAGCAGACCTGATTTTGGTATCTAGAAGTAAATTTTGATTGAACTGTCTTCTTGGATGTCTCTTGAAGCAGGCCCACGCACTTTGGATAAGAGTTATTGAGTAAGTACTGTCTTTTTATTATTATTGTTAAGCCTTACGCAAAGATCTGTATCCTTGACCCCATGTAGCCTTCCGAGAAAGCGAGATATTTTCCATTATTTATGGAAAATGTTGTTTATGAACGTTTCACGGGTACCTTTGACCCTCTGTAGCCCCTGGAGAATGTGAAATATTTTGCATGGTTTATCAACATTTTGTTGTTCATGAACGTCTTCAGTTGATTTTAGCTCTCGGAAATGTGTTCTTGTGAAGTAAAGTACGTCTGTTACCTTAGCGTGTTACTTTACCGTGTAGCACCCAAAACGACTTTCCACAACAGCAGCTATAATTTTACGTACTTAGGTTAGGATTGGTACTGATAGTTATTTTCGACGTGTTCTTTCGCTATTTTAGTGTGCATACAAACAGTTTTTACTAACGAAAAGCGGCCAAAATACTCTGAAACTGCAGGTATTAACTACGTGGGCCATTCTTTAGTATCAAATATCTCATTTATTTGTGCTTTCATAGAGCTGGAACCACTTTTACATTACGTAAAACATTGCAATCTGTCGATTAAAAGAAAATTCGACTTACTTCTCGAGCGGGTACAGTGGGTAAACGGCCCCGTTTGCGTTGTGTTTAGCTCGTGGAAATGTGTTAATTTGAAGTAAAGTACGTCTTTTACCTTAACATGAAGCAGAATAACCCATAAGGGGTACGGCATCGATACCCAGTGTAGGTACACAGTGTGGTTCGGATCTCACTTTAAACTGTAGGTCAAGTCCAAGTTAACCTATATGTGCATAAAAATGGACTTAAAACACAACTCAAACAAACGAACAAAGAACAACCCGAAGGTTTCGCGCAACTGAATATAGTAGGCTACCTACACGACTTTCCACAACAGCAGCATCGCCAGCCCCGTGGCGGAGTGATTAGCATACCGCGCTACGATGCCAGGGGTCCCGGGTTCGAATACCGACCTGGGCATGGATGCTTGTGAGTGTCCATTCATCAATTTCATGAAACGATTTTACAATACCGGGAATTTCTCCATTTTGTTTGAAATTCGCACACTCACTAATTTTGGCCCCCTAATCACGAATCTGCAGTTAAAATTTGGCGCTCACACGTGGAAATAGCAAAATAATATCAATTAAGTTCGTATTTCCACAACCTCGATTTCCAAATTTCCCACCGATTCCGGGCTACCCCCCTGGGGTAATTTACCTACCGCCCCCAACCGCTAACGCGGCCCCGCCTCCGCTCCGGCTTCCCGGCTTTCTCTATAGAGTCCCTGTTAAAGACATGTTAGAAATTGGACGGATTCACCTGCCCCCAAATAAGCGACAAATTTAGACGTGAGCGCCAAATTTTAAGTGCAGATTCGTGATTACGAGGCCCAAATTAATAAGTATCCCAAATTTCAAAACAAATTGGATAAATTCCCTGTGTTGTTAAATTATACCTGAAAGAAGAAGGAAATGAAAACTTACGAAATCAAAATAGAAGTGAAAATTTCGTTAAGAGTGTTAGCTTTATTAGTGTTTAAAGTTTTACGTCGTCATTTTAGGAGTGTTTGGTTTGAAACCAATTCTCGACATTTTTATTAAGTCAGGAGTGCTAATTTTGATATTTGAAACGTTTTGTTTCGCTATTTGATTGTGTATACAACCGATTTTTACGAATAAAAAGCTGCGAAAGTACTGAAATATAAGGTTTTTACTTAACGCTGACCACATTTTGGAATCGAACATCTCAGTAAATTGTGTTTTCCGCACGCTGAAACTAATTTTATATTAATTAAAATATCGAAATCTGTCTATTAAAAAAAAAGGAGCGAGTGAAGAATATATAGAATGTCTCCAATTTCGATATAAGTGGATTTTTTTTTACAAGCTTAACTAAGCTTGCCTAACCTAACCTTACCGGAAATGGTTTGTGGGGCTATCCGTGAGTGGTTTGTGGGGTTACCCGTGCATGGTTCGGGGCAATATATATACACATAAGTGTACAATTTTTTCACGTGACCCCCGTTGGCGTTAACGCGAGCCTAACACTCAACGAGAGACCAGTCGAAAATGAGCGAATGGTTTGCTTTATTATACTTCCCTTCTCTGTCCCTTTTGGCTAACCGCAAAGGTGATAGTGACCCTCCGTACTCCCGAACTTTTTATTGAGTTGGAATGGAACGATTGTTATTCATATGAACGTTTCTTATTGCTTTTAGCGCGCGGAAATGCGTTATAAAAGAGTATTTGGCGATTTTATTAGGTATGATTTATGACGTCATGCACACGAGGAATGCCTACGTTGTTTGGTTCTTTTAACATAAATATCGTTGAAGTGGACGTCGCGAGTGGAAAGTGTGCTTGCTACCCAACATGTTGCCACGTTGTTCTACGATATTTCAATTTACGATTCCTTCAATGTTCACGTGTACATTCGTGAGTTGCCAAGAACAAGAAATGTATGAAGTGTAACAGATATTATTTTTTAAAAAAAATTACACTTTTTTTCATGGTGATGGTAATTACGCGTTATCCTTCGATATCCGCCATCGATTTCCTGCGTGTATGATGAAAATTTTCTTCAAATAAGTGGTCCGGGATGCAAATAATTGGACGTTCCGTGGTCACATTTCGAGGATAAATATCTCGTTTATTTGTGTTTTCCGCATGTTAAAATCACTTTCAGGCACCTTAAAACATCGAAATGTGCAGATTGGAAAGAAAAAAAGTTGGATTTTTCGAGGGGGTACGATCGGTCACCAGCCCGATCGCGAAGATTAGGTTGAATGGTAGTGAGATAGATGATGGTCATTCACAAATAAATTATGTGGACGACACAATACGAGCCCCACAAAGGATTATACTGAGAGTCCATACGCCAGAGCCTCGCTAGCCTACAAACTGCGAAACAGATAAGAGAGAGGGGTTTATAAATGGATATAGAAATGCATTTTCAACTCGAGAGAACAACGTTTGACAGAGTTGAAGTCCACCTTGTGCCCAGATAGATTAACACGACTGGACATATACAGTGTAAGCTGGGATTCGCACCACTATATTCTTCTTCCGGGGATCGAACCTGGAACCCCTTGATTACAACTCGAGACAGAGACACTGCAATGACCCTCCCCAGTCGTCATTAGCGTAAAGTGGCAGAGAAGCCATGTGAAATAGAGAAAAATGCAATTACAGACTCAAACGCGTGTCTCTTGAAGGCCACATAATAGTGCGTAGTGTTCCTACCATTCCCAGTGCAATTATAAAGGATTTCATAGAATATACATTGCGTTATATAATTACACCCACTGTTGGTTTCTGACAATCAATGCTAGTGTGAATTTCAGTCTTATATGATTGATTAATTTGCTTATTTTACTTCACTTTTTTTGCCACTTTTGGCTAATTTGCGAAGATGGGGATGAGTGACGACATGATGAAATTGATGAATGGACGCTTACAAACATCCATGCCCAGGCCGGGATTCGCACCCGGAACCCCTGGCGTCGTAGCGCCATGTGCTAACCACTCCACCACGGGGCCGGCTCAGTCTTATATGCAGTGGCGGATTAACAGCGTCTCAGTGGAGTGGGTTGGGTAGTGGAGTGGGTAGAGAATGAATGCCCTTTCTTCTTCAATCGAGTAGTGTTGGTTTTAGATGTCTCTGAAGAGGGTCTTTGCCCCCAATACTCCCTTTAGATCTCTTTGGGTCTGTTTTCCTCATGTATATCTTGCTTCCCTTCCACGCTATCTTTTTTGGGCTCATTTTATGTTACGTTCCTCGTAAGCAAGAGGTGTATAAAATTGACTTGAACAAACTTTATCGTGCTCTTTTCTTAGCGCGAATTTTCGTGTTTAGACATGGGCCGCTTGGGACTTCTCCGATGGCGTAATGGTAACGTCGTCGTCTTACAATCAAGGGATCCCCCGTTCGATAACCGGCCGAGGTACACAGTGATAATTATCCAGGCCTCTCCATGGAGTCCATTTTCAAATTACAAGTTTTGGAATTTCTCAGTTGACATGCACATAACTACTAGCTGCAGCTGGCTTCCATCTTGGGTTGGTGGAAATATCTCCTACGATTGTAAATCGCTAAGCGTGTCCGGCTGAAAAGTATAATAAAAGAAAATATCATTACTTGTAATATTGAACCAAGAACTCCTTAAGCCTTACCAGTTTGAAAGGTAATCTCAAAATGTTTTTCTTTTCTTTTTTTCGAGCTTGCAAGACGTCAGCACTCGTTGGATTGCGCGCGCGTGCATGAACTGAATTGAATTGAACAGTCGTAGCGTCTCCTTCTATCCCTTGGCCCTCTAGATCCCCGGACATTACTCCTCTTGATTTTGTTCTTTGGGGGTTTTGTAAAGTCCGAAGTGTACCAGACACGAGTTCGTGACCTTCCTGATCTACGACATCGCATTTGTGCTGCAATCCGAAATGTGACCAGTAATGTTGAACAACACATGGGCGGAGTTTGAATACAGATTGGACATCTGCAGAGCAACTAATGGTGCTCATATTGAGGTGTACTAGGTATGTAAAAAAAAAAACGATTTGAGTTACTTTATAAGTAGAAGAAAACTCTACGAAAATATCTTAATAAACTTAGAACTTATACAATTTTCTTTTAGTGTACTTTTAAGCCGGAAACACTGTATTTTGTGATGTGCATCAAAATAAATAGACATGATTTAAGTGACGTTAGAATATTGAATTCCGAACAGAAGTGAAATTAATATGTGCTCCTTATGTATCACAATATAATGTAGTGATCATTGAAAATTTCATTTCATTTCTTCATTAGTTCAACGCAAGACGAAGGTCCGCTTATGAAGAACATAAATAACCCTACTTCTTTCAAGTTGTCACTGCATGTGAGATATGCGTTTTGTGTGGAAAGATGAAACGATGAGTCATCTAGCGAAAAGTTTTTCGAATGTGATGTAGGAGCCTTCCATAATCTCATCTCAGAAGAACTTCATTAAATTCTAGCAACACGGCATTCCGCTGACAGTAATTTTGCATATCCTATGTAATTCACACATACATTTGTCTTTATTTTAAAAGTCATATCTTTTTCATCACCATGACATTCTTCATAAAGGTATTTGTTGACAAAATCCGAACTAGAGCACTACCCACATGTTTGTGGCATTTTTATTATTGTTCTTTGTATAGTTGACGCGTTTACTTGTTTAACGTGTAAGATCTGAAGCGAGATGCCGCCACGAACGTGGGTGGGGATAAACAGCAGGCGAGTTGTTTTCGTCCAATCACACTCAACCTTCAGCCAATGGGCTCAGCTGCTCGTCTACTCCACGTGGAGTCCTTGAGCCAATGGGCACAGCTGTCATTTTGCACGTCTAGTCCACGTGGAGTCTCAACCGTGCGGTGAATGTATTGTTGGAGCTGGTGGGCGCGCTCCGTCGACTTCAAAGCCAGCCGCTCGTTAACGTAGATAGCGCGTCGACTATACTTGAGAAGAGGGTTGGGTACATAATATATTACTAAGTTAGATAAATGCCCACGCTGAATGCCTAAATATTGTCATATATATATGACTTAGATATATTTCAGACCAGAGGGACACGCATAACTTGGACACGAGCCTTCAGAAATTAATGAAACTTTTCGTTCCAGAGTGACACGACAAGCTGCACGTGTCGCTCGGACTGGATAGTTTTCTCTTCGTGTCGCCTCGGTCTGTTCGTATCGCATGTATAACTAATGTTTTTCTACAAACTGAATGGGGTCCGTCTAGAAATATTACAACTGTTTAGAAAACTTTGCAGTGCACAATAAATGGTCGTGCTTAACACGTCACTCACTAAGTTCACTGAAGATTTATTACTGCTTTTTAGATATGAAATGGAGTGGATGGCTTAATATTAGACTTCCAAAGGGGGAAAGTGATCACTAGGGCCCGGGACTTTATGTTATAACATATCTTTTATTTGGCATCGGATCGATTATTGGGGTCAGATCTTTACATATCTGATGAATACGACCCGAAATAGACGAACTTGATGAGGCATATTTTGACATATTTTAGCAATATCGCGTTTATACAACATATTTCTTCAATGTTCTCCAAATGAGACAAATTTCTGTATAATGTTGTAATTATCTTGCATGTAATCGGTTATTTTATAATTTTTTCTTCATACATTCAGTGAAAATGTTCTCTGTCATTGTTGTCCGGCACGAGAATCACCGGACAGGAGATAAACAAACTTCAATTGTTGTAATTTACGCTTCTCACAACAATCAGTCAGGTTTATCAGAGCTGTAGTGAGCTGCCAATTGTGCTTTAGTTTCCAGAAATGAAATATTTTGAGTGTTTTCCCACTGCTTTCTTCTGTTAAATAAATTCTTACTTCATTTAATAACTCACCCTATAGTCGATCTTTCCTGGAAGATTCTGACATCTCATATAATGAGAAATTCGAGAGTACTGTTGTGCATATTTTTGCTTTACTGGGAATATTTCTGCCTTTTTCTGACATATTTGTAATTTTTCATGACATATTTTTCAATTTTTATGACATAATTACATACATATTTTGCAGTTTTATAGGACATAAAGTCCCGGGCCCTAGTGATCACCATTCACTTTTCCGTTAAATTGAAGATTTATTTTGTTTTAGACGGCAGGGGTAGCCACCCTCTTAATACGATGTTGGTTCACGTTGCCGCGTCATTATCTAGGTGTCCAGGGTTCGATACCCAGTCGAGGCACCTAATGTTTCGGATCCCACTTTAAACTGAGTGGACTTCACAACTTTGGTTCAAATTCAACATTGAGGTTTTATTGATGCTAGAAGTCAATTACGTAGTGGTAGCGCTGTTGCATTGTAATTATGGATTGTAAAAAGATGTTCTAACAATTGAGACGAGACTTTGGTAGGTTAGTAAAAAATCTGAATATCACTAAATTTACATTACGATGCTACATCTTCACCAAAACCATACAGATGTCTATTGCATATTTACATATATATGCTTGTAGTAATTACACAGTCAAGCAAGTAGAGGAGAAGGTCTAAATATGGGTGAAGGTTTAAATATGGGTTTTGGAGTTATCAGCGCTCCCGGGTGCTGCAGCCTGGCAGAGGCTATTGGAACTGGTTATCTGACAAGAGCAAAGGTTGCGGCGCCAATTTGCAAGAGGAAATGGTGGTTTGTTTCGGCCTTGGACGCTGTTATAGAATTACGACCTCCGAAAACTTTCTGCAGGTATGTTTTAACTCGGCGTTTTCTGAATTCTCATCTGCTTTATATAGGTTATGATATTAGCGGTACATGAAACAAATGTGGACTTTTATAATGTCATGATTTGTTTGTGAAATACGTACCACAGAGAGCGAAAATAAATTGAAGATGAAAAATAGCGCGATGGTCTAAATATGGGCTATTGTAATGCAATAATTTCGAAACAAACAGACTTACACGTACTAATCTCATGTGGACGTGTAGCGTAACTGTTTAATTTGTCGGGGGTAGGTGGCGCTGGCAATTTGCGCCGCGCATGCGCGAGTGTTGGAGCGATCACGCCAGTACAGCGGAAGACAGTCGAGTAGCAACAATGGCTGCGGTACGGTTATCATTTGTGGAACGCAAGACTGTATTGAAATGGTTCTGGAAGTATGAGAACATTCAAGAGGTTCAACGACAGTGGAAGAATGAGTTTGGAACACGGCCTCCAACACAACGAACAATAGCCCGTATTCGTAATAAGTTCGAATCCGACTGAACTGTTCATGATGTGCACAAGGCAAGATCCGGTCGACCACGAACAGCTAAAAGTCCAGAGTCCAGTGCTGCTGTGTTGCAACATTTCACCCGATCACCGCAAAAATCAGTGAACCAGGGAGCGCGCGAAAGTAGGGTGAGCCGGTCTAGCGTAAGACGCATTCTGAAGGGTGCATAGTGGAAAGTGTACATTCCAAGACTGCTACACGCGATCAACGAGGACGATCCGGATCGTAGGGTCGAATACTGCGAATGGTTTGAGCACATGGTTCGCGAGGATGGGGAATTTGCAGGGACAGTTGTGTGGTCTGACGAGGCGCAATTCAAACTTAACGGTACGGTGAACTGCCACAATTGTGTCTACTGGTCTCCCATCGATCCTCACGTTTATATGGTGAAGGCAGGGAATCTACCGGGGCTTAACGTGTGGCGTGGTCTGTCATCGCGTGGTTTGATTGGTCCCTTCTTCTTCGAGGGTACCGTAACCGGTGAGGTGTATCTCGAAATGCTTCAGTCAAGGATTCTGCCTGCCATCCGAACCCTATTTGGCGATGAAATGTTTTACCTGCAGCAAGATGGAGCCCCGCCTCACTACCATCGCGATGTCAGGTCGTACCTGGATGACACTCTCCCCGGACGGTGGATAGGTCGACGCGGTGCTATTGAGTACCCACCTCGGTCCCCTGATTTGACACCACTGGACTTCTACCTGTGGGGGACCGTCAAGGATGATGTGTATCGACAAAACCAACTACACTCAACGAGCTACGTGAAAAAATATAGCATCATGTGCTGCCATTATGCCAGATACACTGACGGCCGTAGTACGGTCTGCAGTTCGGCGCCATAGGAGTTGTTTACAAGTTGCTGGTGGTCATTTTGAACATCTAACATAACTCTCTCTCAGTGCCAAAAATTGTACCCACAAGTCAATTTTGTCAGAAGATATGGACTATCAAACAGTGAGTACATTTTTTTGGACCCCCTGTATTTGTTAGCTACCAGAAAACGCTGAAGTATGTGCCATACAATGAGCTGTTCTCAATTCGTATGTGGAAAATTGTCATTAAAAAATTAGAAATTCGATTATCTCGAAAACTACTAATTTTCGGACGGGATATCATATGGTCAAATTTATTGCAAATTGCCTCTACTTTAACCCCTTTCAGGGAATACATCTAATTACAGGTTACCCTGTATACGTACAACTTGTGTGGCTATCGTTTTGTAACGGGGCGCCTTGAATATCGCATCAGAATCCAGAATCGATTCTCGGCTAGTGTCGTGCATTGTTCGTGCGTTTGCTCAATCAAAAGCAACTCCACTTGTTGTAATAGACCTGGGAAAATTATGTAGTGAGGTAAAAGCTCTTTCTCGCTTGATAATTAGAATATGAGAAAATTAACCGGGAACCGGAGGGTGTGAAGGGGGGTGACCTTAAAGATGAACGCACTCAAATGCCAACTTCTCTTCTTCGTAGGACGTTCAATGGCGTAGTAGTAATGTCGTCGCCTTGTAATCAAGTCATCCCGGGTTCGATACCCGATGGAGGCACAATTGATGCAGATCCCACTATAAACTGTAGGTCCAGTCGCAATTAACCTTTATGTGTGGACTTAAAAACCAAAACTCATCTCAACTCAACTCGTAGTACGTTCTGCGCTGCATTCTTGCAGGCTAGATAGGCTCTGACGCCTAGACCCACGGCCAGAATCATCCTCTTTGGGGGTTATTTTATTCCCTTAATATCTATTTGTCAGTGCCACTTCAGCCATCTCATCATCATTCATCTCCATCGTGCGCATTGCCGAAGGTTCCGGGTTCGAATCTCGACATGGCCGTTCTTTGTGAGTGTCCCTGCATCAATTTTAATTTAATCATACCATCACTCATCTTCATATTTACGATTATCCAAAAGTGGCCGAAAAGCGAAGTAAAACAAACCAAATCAATCAATTATACCCCAGCGTCGCGATTGATCTAAAGTAGAAGTAATAACCTAATTGAAATGCAAACTCGGACGTCAACATCCGGCCTTCGAGCGATCAAGTTCCTTGCACTGTTTTGGGCTGAGGTCTCCTTTGTGGCTTTCTCTCATAGTTCTCCAGACGATCACCAAATCATACCGTGGCGCCACAGCCCTTCGAGAGCCGACCGCCAGTCTGACTCCCACTTGTAGATGTGTGAGAGCATCCAACCAGTTATGGACTGACGTGTGGTCAGCACGACGAACCCCCCAGTCGTTATTGTAGGTTTCCATGACCGTGTTATGCTACTCATTCGTAGCTCACAACTTCCTCACGATGGTGGGTGGCCACCGGTCTAATAAAAAAGCCGAAGCCTCAGAAGAAAGGTTATAACTAGGGACATTGAATTTTCGCGATGCGCGAAATCGCGAAATGTGAAAAAAAGATGCAATTTTGAACATTCTGGACGTAACTACATCCCCAATGATGTAATATGCATGAGGTTTATTCGCGAAGTAATGCGAAATGTGTGCTTTTTCACGAAATCAACGCTTTTTCGCGGAAATAACCGTGAAATATCATCAAATTAAGTAGAAAACACGCAAAAACCGGCAATCGAGGTTGTGCGCACAAACTGTCGATTTGTAACGAAACGTTTGCCTAAAGTTTCCTACCACTTGCAGCTGAAGAACGTTTTATCTTCGATCACACAGGAAGAATCTGCAAATTGGGATTTCCATGTACATAATCTAAGTTCGAAAACTTCGCTGCATGTCAAGCTGTATTCCTTTCTTCCACCGAATGTCTACTCAACTTCCAGTTTCATTGAACTTGCTAGCTGTAACAGCGATAAGATTAGTCTGTGTTTTTTTTTCCACCGCTGGTATATACCGCTGATATAACATTTTATTTACCGCTCTCCTCAGTTTATATTTACCATAAATTTGTCTCCCTAGTTATAACGCTTCCCCAAGGAGACTCGAATCTGCGCGCGTCACGTACCGGTGACGAAGGCATGACGCCTTAAACCGCACGGCCACGGTTAGAAACTACCTTGAACTTAAATATAAAATATATATATATATCGTTTTCCTGACTCTATGTCAATAGCGAAGATGAGGATGAATGATGATTAGATTAATGTGAAAAAGGGACTCTCACAAAGCAACTCCTATGCCAAAACCAGGACTCGAACCGGAAACGTTCAGTGACGAAATTGTGAATAAACCTCTGTACTCGCTAGGTCACCAAGGTGGCTACAAGTCGTCGATTTCGACTGATATCCATTTACCGTAAAAAATAACAATCACTTTTTAAAAGTATTATCGACTATTAACAAACTTAACTATAATTGATGTAATTTTAATAAAGTGTATTTTAAATCCACTTGCATAAAGTTTAAAGTGGGATCCGAACCATTATTTACCTCCACCGTGTTATCGAATCGGGACCCTTGATTACAAGACGATGACGTTACCATTACGCCATCGGGGAAGCTTAATGTAATTTTACAGTTTCGGTTTACAGAAATATATTTATGGTGCACACAATTGTAATTGATAATGTTTATAGATATTTGTGCAAAATAAAATATTCATATTTAAATTTGAAAGATTTTCGTATATCTCAATATTGTTCAGCCAGCGGAAAATTGTACATCACCATGTTCATTTTGTTTTCCGCAAACGTAGTGTTCAAGAATTGAAACAGAAACTTAAGCAGTTAACAATATCTTCTCCAGGAGAAGTATGATTTCATTCCATAGAAACACAGAAAAAATAAGAAACAAGTGCGAAATTAGCAATCGACAATTTACATGTGTGTATGTGTGTGTGTGTGCACGCACGTGTATGGGTGCGTGTGTCTGTCTTCAGTATTACCAACGCCATCTTTACTCTCATTCTTGCCACGGCGCTGAAATCAATTTTAATTCATAGTGTTTGTGTAAATTAACAGGAAGACTTAAATTTTAACGATAGAGTATTGTAAATTTTTACAATGACTTTGTAACGAACCTGAGAGTTTAAGATTTTATATTTATAAGAAGTTAAGATGTTTAAAATGTTTGTTATTTCAAATAATGTGCAAGTTGTCACAGATAATTATACTTAGACTGATACAGTTGTAGTTGCAACTTTTATACATGTTTATAAATACGTCAAAATCTGTTCGTGTTGACGTCACTTTCTAATCTCAGCCGAGGAAGTGAACTAACCTGAATGTTTCTCACCTGACGACAGACTGAGTTTGAAAAACAATTGAAGGTGAAAAATAATAAGAACTTGGAAACGGAGAGAATTGAAGATAGTTTTTGGTTTTCCGAGTTTTCTTCTTGCCGATAAGTTGAAAGTAAACAATTAATTATGTTCTTTGACTTTCGCTTTATGTGAAGGAATATACCAACGTTAGTAGTGAATGTTCTAGTGTTGTACTGGTAAGTGATTATGAAATATACGCGTTTATAAAACTGCGTTTTAACTTTGAAAACAGTGTTGTGTTTCTTTTCTACCCAGCAAGCCCTGTTGATTTGCAGATTCTCATGTTCCCGACTAAAGGAGTAGCGGACTAACTTTGTGATGACTGGTGTCCAACCGGGGGGACGTTGCATAGTTATTTTGGCATACCAACGCGGGGCTCGAGTGCATAGTTATTTTGGTACAATCGTGGGGCTTGAGTGCAAAGTTATTTCAGCAATTAAAACGTAATACCCGATTTAGTGAATACTGAAAGTGCTCGTGCATAGAATTCACGAAGGTGATAGTGAAAGTCCTTGGAATTCACGAAGGTAAAAGTGTGATAGTGAAGTGAAGGTATTAACTGGTAAGAGCCATAGACGGTGTAGTAGAATGGAGAAAGACGCGACAGGAATGAATCTGCGAAGCAGAGGAAGAACGACAATGGATGCAGAAACCAAGTTTGGATGCTGTGATGATCTTACCAATGACAGGGAATTCTTCCAGTGTTGCCAATGTTTGCAGAGGTTTCATAGTAGTTGTGATGGGCAGGAAGTAACGTTGGCATCAAATAAAGAGATGCGATGCACATCATGCTTGTCAGCACCAGAACCAGAACTGAGCGTTCCTACCAAACCCTCATCAGATCACTGGCTACTTGATTGGTTGATGAAAGATAAAGCAGAGCGAAAACAGAAAGAAAAGGAGGATGAAGAGCGTAGACAGAAGGATGAGGAGCGTAGACAGAAGGATGAGGAGCGTAGACAGAAGGAAAGAATAGAGGAGGAGAAACAGGGTAAGAAAGAGATGGCTCAGATAGAGAAAGTTCGAAAGAAGGAGATGATGGATTTTAAACTCATGGTTGAGTCTATAGAAGAAAAGAGAATTAAAGAGAAAGAGGAGGAAGAGGAAAGGAGAAAGAAGGAAAAAGAAGAGGAAGAAGAAAAGAGAAGGAAAGAGAAAGAAGAGGAAGAGGAAAGGAGAAAGAAGGAAAAAGAAGAGGAAGAAGAAAAGAGAAGGAAAGAGAAAGAGGAGGAAGAGGAAAGGAGAAAAAAGGAAAAAGAAGAGGAAGAAGAAAAGAAAAGGAAAGAGAAAGAGGAGGAAGAGAGAAAGAGAAAAGAAGACTTAGATATTTTCCGTGCATTGATTGAAAACCAGGAAGAAAGGAGGATACAGGAAGATATAAAACTAAGGTCAGAGCTACAGGCTCTATTCTCTCAACATAAACTTGAACAGGTACAGAGCATCAGAGGAGAGATAGAAAAGCTTAGTAGTAAAGTCACTGAAAAGGTGGACGAAAGGGTAAAGGAAATTGTGGAAGAGCAGCTAGAGTTCTTAACAGTTCGGCAAGGACGGATAGAGAAGGAACAGGATCAATTGAAGAACTAACTAACTAACTAACTCTCTAGCCTTCTTAAACCCGAAGGTTCATGGCTGCAGCAACACAGGCCTTCCATGTTTCCCTATTTTGAGCAAGTTCTATATACTCTTTTCCATCCCTACCGATTTCCCTTAGGTCCATCTCAACGTTGTCCCTCCATCTTCGTCTTGGCCTTCCTACAGGTCTCTTACCATCAGGTTTCCCAACAAGAATCCTGTAAACTCCTCGTTCCTCTCCCATTCGTGCCACATGGCCTGCCCACCTAAGTCTTCTTGATTTAATTATTCTAATAATATCTGGACATGAATACAAATTATGTAGTTCTAAATTATGTAACCTTCTCCACTCACCTGTCTCCTCATCCCTTTTAGGTCCAAATATTTTCCTAAGGATCTTATTTTCAAATACTCTCAATTTATGTTCCTCTTTCAATGTAAGGGACCAAGTTTCACATGCATATAATACTACAGGCAAAATTACTGTTTTGTATATTTTAACTTTCAGTTTCTTAGATATTAAACGAGAAGACAAAAGTTTATGAAGAGAGAAGTAACATGCATTTCCTGAATTAAGCCTACTTTTTATTTCCTCTTTAATATAATTTTCATTTGTTAATATTACTCCTAAGTATTTGAATTTGGAAACTGGTTCAAACGAGTTGTTATCAATAATTAGATTTTGATTATTACCTAACACTTGGTTTCGGCCTGTAAGCATATATTTAGTTTTCTCTTTGTTAACTTCCAAACCTATTTCTTTAGCAGTTTTGAAAAATATTTTAGCATTATTCTTAATTGTATTCACATCATCCCCCAGTAAGTCTACATCATCTGCATATGCTAACAACTGAGTCACACCATTTAATTTTAGTCCTTCTTTAGTTTCTTTTACCTTCCTAACAGCATATTCTAAGGCAAAATTAAAGAGCAATGGAGATAATGCATCTCCTTGTTTTAACCCATCATGAATTGTAAATTTGTCAGACATATTAATACCCACACGAATTTTACTTTCTGTTTCACTGGTGCATACTTTTATCATACTAACAAGCTTCTTAGGTATTCCAAACTCAACTAATATATTATATAGTTTATCTCTTTTGACTGAATCATATGCTTTTTTGAAATCAATGAATAGCTGATGGACATTTTGATTATATTCCCACTTTTTTTCAAGGTCTTTGATAAATTTTCTCAGTATGATATGAAAATTCTGTTAGGTGACTGTAATGCACAAATTGGCAAAGAAGAGACATTTAAACCCACGATTGGTAAAGAAAGTCTTCATGAATTAAGTAATGATAATGGTATAAGATTGATTACTTTTGCAACCTCAAAGAATTTAATTGTGAAAAGTACCACTTTTAAACATAAAGATATCCATAAATATACCTGGTCTTCTCCAGATGGTAAAACTCACAATCAGATAGATCATATTCTCATTGATAAGAGAAGGCATACTAGTATAATTGACGTTCGTACACATAGAGGTGCTGACTGTGCTAGTGACCATTATTTAGTAATTGCTAAATTAAGAGAAAGACTCTCAGTGATAAATCATAAGCAACAAAATCTAAAAGTTCTAAAATTTGATACAGGAAAGTTTACTGATGAAAGAATTAAGAAAGATTACCAAATTAAACTGTCAAATAGATTTGATGTTTTGCAGGATTTAAATGATGATGAAAATATAAATGAAACAGACGTAAATAAGAATTGGGAGCACATACGTAATGCAATAGAATCAGCAGCTAAAGAAAGTATAGGATACCATAAACCGAGAAAAAGTAAGCCATGGTTTGATAATGAATGTCATAATCTAATAGAAATAAGAAATCAGGCTAGACGTAGGTGGTTAAATAACTCTGATGATACAAATCTAAACAATTATAATAGAATAAAGCGAGAAGTTAACCGCACGTTTAGAAGTAAAAAAAGAGATTACTTGAAAACCAAAATTAACGAAATTGAAACAAACAGCAAAAATAAAAATATCAGAGATTTATATAAAGGTCTAAATGAATTTAGAAAGGGGTGGCAACCTAAAGTAAACTTGATAAAAGATAAAGACGGTGATTTTCTAGCTGACCCAAGTGATATTCTAAATAGATGGAAGAACTACTTTAATGACCTTTTAAATGTCCATGTAGGAGATAAATCAGAAGTGAATGAAGTACACACAGCAGAACCTTTAGTTCCAGAACCCAACTTGACTGAAGTTAAAGATGCTATTAAAAGGCTAAAGAATAACAAAGCACCTGGCATTGATTTAATACCAGCTGAGTTAATTAAATATGGTGGAAATTCATTAATGTATCAAATTCATAAATTAATCTGTTTAATATGGAATAAAGAAGAAATCCCTCAACAGTGGATCAATTGAAGAAGAATATGGAAACCTGCCTTGAAATTGTCCAGTCTGGAAGAGAATCTGAATGTGACCCTCCAGAGAGAGTTCAAGAATTAAAGAGTTCTGTAGAGTCATTTAATGTAGCACTAAAAACCTTTGGTGAACGAACAGAACTCATAGAAAATATAGTGCAAGGACAGAAAGTTGAAATAAAGGAAGCTGGAGAAAAGGTTAATTTTCTCCATGAGAAGGCTAAAAAGATGGAAGTATCTCTTCGCCAAGAAATTCAGGAACAGACAGTTACAATTATAAGTAGGGTCAGTGAACTGCAGGAAAAGATCCATAATTTACAGATTCGACCAGTAACCTCTTCCGATATACTGCCTGATCCAATCCGAGGACTGAACCCAGAAGCTACTTCCTATGAACCTCCAGTTGTACTTCCAAACCCATTCTTCCCCGGTAATACCACAACTTCTGATAGATGCAAGAGGCCTAGAGAAAAGGATAGTAATGACAGTTTTTCTCCTCGACGAAGAACAGAGTTTAAGATGCCCAGAATGGCTGATATCGCGAACATTCCTAAGTTTAAAGGCGATATCGAAGCTCAATCTGCCGAAAGATATCTGCGTGAATTAAATGTCAGTTTCGACTTAATGCAAGTGCCAGAGCACTATAGATTGGAATTATTACCTCGGGTTTTCACCGGCAAGGCTGAGCATTGGTTAGCTGGTAATATGGACAACTTTGTGAATTATGCTGATTTCTGCGCACGCTTTAAGGATGAATTTGCATCAGAAAAGGCAAAACAAAGACAACTAGCGGCTGTGAGGAACCGAAGGTATTCTCGCCTGGTCCACGACAACTTGGAGAGTTTTGCCTGGAGTGTCTACGCTGCGTACAGAAACCTAGCTGACAATTTTAATGAGAGCGAAGTTCTTAACTTGATCATTGGACAGTTGCCGTATCGCATTCGGAATCTTTGTCTGGCGCACGCTCCACGAAGTGTGGATGAATTGACACATTTCTTGAAGGACTTCGATATTTATGATGACCCTGATGCCTGGAAGAATAAAGAAGACTCTAAGAATAAAGAAGACTCTAAGAATAAAGATGCTGCAGGGAATAAAAGTTTTAAGATCCGGAATATCCAGATGGATTCAGAGAGTCGAGCAGGAAATTTCTCACGACCTCGAAGATTCAACAGAGGATTAGGCAGGAGAGGTTTCAACCGAGATCAAAACCAAAGACAGAGAAATTTCTACAGACCTCGTCCAGAACAAGAGCTTAATTCTCCAGACAGATGGCATTACGAAGAACGACGTAGCCGTAGTCCACTCAGACGGTACTCTCCACGACGTAGAGGTGACAATTGTGGTTCTTTCTCCCCAAGACATGACGTTGCCTCTGAGCAGGAAGAAGCAGTGGAGACTACTAGAGAGTTTCTGCACAACCAGCGATCCCAATCATGTCAAACAAACGTCGATCTTTTCTAAGTGTCTCCTCTTCGTTTAGGCAAGTGAACTCGACGGGACGTAAAATACAAGGATAATATGTAAATTCTTTTTGCTGACCGAAAATGTATCTTCAGACAGTCAAGTGAAAAAAAAATCCATATGTGAAACTGGTGTACCTATTTTCCAGAAGACTCAAGAAGAGAGTGTTAGATGGTAGACAAGTAGAACTGGAAATCGGTGGTCTGAATTTTAGCACCAAAGGATTCATTTAAGAAGGTTTTGGTTCTGACTTCCTCTGGCGAATGCTTTTTATAAAAACTGCACCAGACAGAAATAAGTATTAAGAAAAAGGCAGTTGATGTGTTGTTTGTTACCACTTCTGTTCAAATGAAGGAGGATTTTCCGGATATATATTTAGTGCGGTACATCCGAAAGGTCCAGAATGAGGATAGAATCGGGATGTATAAATCCGTAGACCTCTCAGAGAAGGTCCATATAGTAAATATTTGGATAGATTCCTATAAGCAGGAGATATTGTATTGCTGGTGTGGAATTTAAAGGCATTATTCTAGAAGCACAGAAGCAAGAAGAGTGTTGAGTTTGAAGTGCTATAGGAAAGTACTGATACAGTTCATTGCTTATCGAACCCTATACCGTTTTCTACAAAGTCTTTCTGGAGAAGAAACTAGATATATGGAATCCTGCTGTTATATTAAAGCATCATGGAATAAATCATTGCCTGAATTCACTGTTTATTGGCTGATTAACTATCCTGGATTGTATTCTGTTTTGGATACTACAAACTACGTTCCTTCTGAGTTGTTGTCGAATGAAGAGAAGCATTGGTTGGAGAAGTTGACTTAGTGTCAAGATAATTTCTGTATTTAAAGTTTCATTGTGTATTGAAAATTTTTTCAGAACTTGTAAATAACAATTTCTTCAAAAATTTTCCCCGGACGAGGGGCAATTGTAACGAACCTGAGAGTTTAAGATTTTATATTTATAAGAAGTTAAGATGTTTAAAATGTTTGTTATTTCAAATAATGTGCAAGTTGTCACAGATAATTATACTTAGACTGATACAGTTGTAGTTGCAACTTTTATACATGTTTATAAATACGTCAAAATCTGTTCGTGTTGACGTCACTTTCTAATCTCAGCCGAGGAAGTGAACTAACCTGAATGTTTCTCACCTGACGACAGACTGAGTTTGAAAAACAATTGAAGGTGAAAAATAATAAGAACTTGGAAACGGAGAGAATTGAAGATAGTTTTTGGTTTTCCGAGTTTTCTTCTTGCCGATAAGTTGAAAGTAAACAATTAATTATGTTCTTTGACTTTCGCTTTATGTGAAGGAATATACCAACGTTAGTAGTGAATGTTCTAGTGTTGTACTGGTAAGTGATTATGAAATATACGCGTTTATAAAACTGCGTTTTAACTTTGAAAACAGTGTTGTGTTTCTTTTCTACCCAGCAAGCCCTGTTGATTTGCAGATTCTCATGTTCCCGACTAAAGGAGTAGCGGACTAACTTTGTGATGACTGGTGTCCAACCGGGGGGACGTTGCAACTTCCAACAGTGTATATACTTGAAAATATAGTAACCAGGGCGAAATTTGCTTCACTAAATGAAAGTTCAGTCCTTAGTCGCTAAACACATACACAATGTGGCAAAATGTTCATAAATTGTTATTAACCACAAAGACATATGCAGCTCCGAGGGTCAGATGGTGCGCAATCCGGGGCAGGCCGTTAATTTCGCGCCACTTCAGAATTCTTTACATTAATTAGTCATTGGTGTAGCTCTCCCTGCTACCCGGTATACGAGGATTAATCCGGTTGACCTCAATGTGTGTGTATATATGTGTGGACACCGTGATGGCGTATGGTGTACATTAAAATCCACGTTCTTTCCTGTACTCGAACTTGGAACTTCCTAATTATCACCAGCACATGAAATTTCTGTAAAAATTACGGAAAAGTGAGATTCAATATCGCTTTGAAAATTTTCAGTGCTTTGGGATATGTTGTTTCTCTCTCTATGTTTTGTGCAATTTCATTGAATAACATTCGAATGGATGATACCTCGCCAGATTTGCTTTGGAATCTAGAAAACATATAACACTTTCTCGATATTTCTCTGTTGTATGGGGCACAGTAACCTTGTAATGGAAAAATATTTATAGAACTTGTTTTATTGTATACAAAATTGGCAGGAAAAAGAAGTAACAATTATACCTGTCTCGGTGTTGTCTCGTTCTCGAGTCCCGGTATTGGTTCGAAATGTACAAAAAAAAAAAAAACTCTTGAAAAGTCTACTATCAAGCGTTTTTGTACAGTCGTCAGCAATAAAAATGAGACACTTATGTCCTGAAATGCTCGCTTCTGTGCATAGCGTTATGGGCGTTGCCTAACGTTACGGCAATAACCGAATTTCCGTAGTAGAAAGTTCGCCCGTCGGTGTAGATTTCAGCAATACGCATGCAGAAATATGTGTATTTCATGATCTGAATGTTCCATTTTTATTGCGGTTGACTGTACATTAAATATACAACCCGCCTATAAATAATAAGCCACCGCAATGTCTGGTTAAATAATACAGTATAGCAATTTATTTAGATGAAATTTCACATAATTTATAATATACTAAACTGTCGGACGAGACGGCGTCTGCCTCGTTCTCGGGTCGTTATGAGATATCTTGTTGCTCCCATGAACCAAAATTATTCCCTTATGAAAAAATTGTTTGAAGTAAATATAAACATCTGGACGATATTAGCTGTAGTGTGGTGTATTTCTTTGTGAGTAACACCATACAATTTCGATCAAAATGTGCCGGGAAACCGCTACGCTTTGAATGGTAGTACTTAAGAGCGTGGTTCAGCCTGAGTGATAATATATAAACGTTGTTCCGCCTTCGTAATAGTACGTAAATGTCGTTCTGCCTTAGTAATAGTACCCAAGCGTCGTTCCGCCTTAGAAATAGTACTTAAGCGTCGTTCCCCCTTAGTAATATTAGCTACTTAAGCGTCTTACAACCTTAGTAATAGTACTTAAGCGTCTTACAGCCTTAGTGATAGTACTTAAGTGTCGTTCCGCCTTAGTGATAGTACTTAAGCGTCACTCGGCAAGAGTGATAGTACTCAGGCGGCGTTCCGCCTGAGTGATAGTACTTAAGCATCGTTAGGGTCAACTATCTCGCTCCGGCCAATGAATATTGTTTTGCCTTCCTGATAATTATGTTCAATTTCAAAACTAAAGTACCAATACGCGAAGTGTCCGTCGCTATTTTAGTTCCATTCTAGTGTTGTTTCATGTAATTGAATTGTGTTGATGTTCAAGTAGATATTGCCTATTGGCGTTTTAATTTCAATTCATGGCCCTCACATTTCAGAAATCAAGGTGGACGACCATGACGATAGACCATTCACCATTACATTTATCGTCGACTGTACATACTCCAGCCTGGAGGTTTCGATTGTTTTGTGTGCGACTAGAAATATACGATCCGGTTCGCTGGTCGACTTCCGATCTCGCCACCGAAATTTCCGGGTTCGATACCCCACGACGACATATTGGGTTCGATCCCACTTCAAACTATATATGTGCAACCTGTTTGTGCATAAAAATGACTTAAGAACAAACTCTATAACTGTTCGTGTTTCGTCATCAATTTTATGTAATCATCTCTGAATCTTATGGTCGCAAGTGGCAGAAATGACATGTAAAATAAGAACATTTGAAATACAAGCTATATTCACAATTTTTTAAATGCCGAATGGGTTTGTTTCTTTTCTGTGCATTTCTTTTTCAAGCTGCAACTGAAAAATGCAAATATTTATTTCGGGAGGGAGGCTGAACATGGCTAAGTAACGGGAAAACGCTGGGATATGAATGAACGTATCACGTACACATATATAATGAAAATTACAGAAAACTACATCTGTCAATGTTTAGCTGCATAATAAGCCTTCAACTACCGTCAAGGAAGTAGAAGAGAGGCCCAGTACGCTGCTGAGAGAAGTATCACGCATTATTTCAACAACAGTAAACAACAATGTGGTACTTTACGCTACTTGCTTGAGTAGTGCACGGTTGTGAGCCGCTCTTCTTCCAAATTGAGTATTTATTTTCCTACAGTGGCTATAAATTGAGGAATTTTCAATTTGCGGCTGTAAAGACTAATGTAGGGGATGAAAATATATAGGAGAAAGGGGTATCATGCCGACTCGGTGGCCAGACTTTCGATACCACCACCCAGTTCCCGGTTTCGAGTTCCGTTCGCAGTATGAATGTCTTTTTAAGAAGTTCATCTAACCATCACCTCATTGTTGCGATTAGACAAAAGTGGCGGAAAAGTGCCATAAAGTAACAAAAATAAAAATACATGTGCTTTCTTCCGCAGAAATTAAGTAAAAAATCAAGATTTCTGCACATGTCATTATGAAAACTGATATGTTCTGGAAGATGTTTGTAATCGAGGGAGCCGTTATCTTAGTATATTAATGATGCGGACATTATGTAATACACCAAAAACCTCAGTGGACAAGCGCGTTCAGGGCCGACTGGCGTTCTTCCTATCCAGAGTTCTAGGTTCATTTGAAGTCCACTTTGTGCACAGATAGGCTAATCGGGACTGGACCTACAGGTTAAAGTGAGATGCCGACCACTATGTGCATCCACCGAGCATCGAACCCGTGACCACATAATTACAACCAATACACCATCGGGGAGGCCTGGTTCTAAGTTCGCGTCCTGGCTATGGATGTTCCCTTCTGTGTTCCTTAAGCTTGACGCCCACTGAGAAGCGGCAACAGATTGCAACAAACCCGTTTCCGGCGTCTTACCTTTAAGATAAACTGCAGACTTCTGGCACGGAAATTCCCGCTTCTGTTCCGCGTGTTTGCCTGTAGTGGGCGTTACAACACTTGATTTCAACAGAAGCAGACAACAGAGGTTCTGCTGCTTTCTGCTGCCGCGTTTCTCCGTGTCTCAGTGGGCGGTAAGCTTTACTCAGTTTCATTAATTGACCATTTCATCCTCAACGTTGCGATTGGACAAAAGTTAAAAAACTCTGCGTAAAATAGAAGACTTACCAAATTGCTTCTCGACTAAAAAAACTTAAGTATCACATTAACAACCGCTGAGCCAAACGTTTTCGATTCATGGCGCCCTTATTGTTTCAAGACATTTCCGCGGCGCCTAAGTCAGAATGTAGGCCTATCGAACACTTGCAACGCTCAATTAATGATGTTAGGTTCCTTGCTGAAGTTAAAAAAGAAACACATATTTCAAATTCAGAAACATTTTGTGTGTAAAAACTAGTAAATAAGCACATAATATGATTGCACAGAAAATATTGGAACATTTCACGGCGCCGCGGCGCACACTTTGGGAACCACCGCTTTACAGGTAAAATATAATTACTTCAAGATTCGAAGGGGCAGAAAGGTTGTTTACAGAGTTCCATTTTCTTCTGAAGAAAACAGACAAATTGGTTGCATGCTTCAGCGCTGCATGAGCTCCTTCGGGGGGCAAGTTCATCCAAAGGCACGCGACGGAATCAGCAGCCGCATTGTATGCAAAATAGCTCTGTAATTGCTCGACGCTGCACGCCCAAACATGTCACAATAATTACTCTAAGAAAGGAGACAGTATGAAAACAAAAATACATATATACTTACTTGGTTTATCGACTTCTGTCATCTCATCTGACGCGCACTGTCGAACAAGAAACGCGATAAGGACTACAAAACACCCCACGGCTCCGTTGAGTGGCATGTTGGAACTCTGTGACACTGTATCCAGTGTTTTTTTTGTCAAACAATGTACACTAAAAAAATCGTTATACACTTAAATCATCAAAAAACTTTCACTGTTAGCACACATGTTCATTTCTTCGATGGTACATTGATAAAAGTACGGTGACATGAATTCATAGATTTTTTTATTTCACTGCCTCTGAAAACTGTTTCGTCAAGTATATTATATATTTATATGCGTGTATATATATATGTATAGATGTACCAAAAAACTGGAGATAAGAAAGTACACAATAATTCAACAAGCACACTGCACTAGAAAACACTTATACGATACGTGAATATTTTCTTTAGTACGAACACTTTCCAATGAGGGACATACACTTCATACAATTATGGTTCAGTATTGCACCAAGAATTGTGTGTACGGTAGGGAAAAATACCGTTAAGAGAATTACATGGATGGTTCATAGACTTCGGGACACCACGGCAGTGCGTACGTTAATGTTCGTTGATAACATTGAATTTGACCCACATACGATTGGACATTCGTTCATCTTCTACAAAGAAACAAACACAACAATAAAAATTGTCTTTTTTGTCATAAAAAGGGCCTATGTTGTCGATTGTTGCGTTAACAAATTTTTCGGTTCACACAAACTATCTTGTTCTGGGAGAGATTTCCATGTGATTTACTACCTTTAAAACAATCTCAACAATGGACACAGGATAACAATGAATGTTGTCAAGTTCTTCCGCGCGGGTAAAGGAAACGTACTCTTGCCAGAACCATCGCTGTCGTTGAACGGATGGACAGCCGGGCAGACGAGCGGTTTGCGGTTGTAAATCATTGCCGTTGTCCGATTCGCCTCTACTTGGGCTGGAAGCGTAAGGAACAATGGTGATTCGAAACTGTTAGGGTTCCATGGGGTGGATACGCGCATGCACCATTAGAGTGTGTGTCTTCGAATCCCAGATTCACAACCATCGTACGCAACCGGAAGATGCAACAATTGCAGTTATATTTGGGCAGATTTCGTAACTGGATTCTGCACAAATCTTACCCGCAACACACTTTTTTTTGGCGCTCACGGGCAATGCACACTTACACAACAAGCACACACACAAATTTGAATCCAAGTGGAAGTTTACGCTTCTAGATGAAATAGTGGGCTAATGTTGTTCCTTTTTTTCCGTTCTTAATCTTCAAGGTGATGACTCTTCTGTTTAGATGTCGCCAGATGACAGCCGACGCGCGAAAACAGGTTCAAACACGCCCTCCAGTAAAGTGCACAGGTGATAATCTGCACTCCCGTCACCAGCAAGGAAGTCCCATAGCAGTCCATGTCGCCCTTTGCCACAAACATAATCCTCTTTCCCGATCCGCGGGGAACGTGCTACGCCAGGCACCGAAAACAGCATTGCATCCGAGGTTCGAACCGAGGTATCGAAACCGCAAGACCGGGCCGGTGAAAGAAAAGCCGATCCACGCGCAGCGAAGACTGCCAGAAACTACCTCGACGCGGCGAGCGGACGAAAACTTCTCTCCGGTATCGCTGTTTGTACTTCCTGCCGCTGCCGCTCGGAAGGCGCTGGTGTCGATGTTTCACGCGCGACGCGACCCGAACCCTACCGTTGCGCCGTGCCTACTGATGGCCAGTTCTCCGAGCTTGCTCAGTTAAATAAGCCTAACCTACAGCACCAATCAATCGGACATGGGTTCTTCTCTCCCACGTAGCACCACCGACTGCCGAGCTCACAGGGTCTATTTCAGAAGGATGTCTTTTGTACTTCCAACTCCCATAAAGTTCCAGCCCACCACCGAAATCTGTCCTTCATGGTCTAGTGGTTAGGATGTGGTGGAATTTGAGCGAAGAGAAACGTTGTGTCGCTTTCTACCTCTTGCGTTAATCGCGATTATGGATGACGAAATCGATGACGGTTTTGTTTTGATTTAGTTTACGTCCCTTTTCTGCTAATTTTGGCTAATCGCGATGATGACGAGTGTTGATGTGATAGAGTTGATGCAGTGCACTCACGAAGAACACCCATGCCAAGACCGGGATTCGAACCGGATACCCCTGGCGTCGTAGCGCGCTGTCCTAACCACTCCGCCATGGATGTTGGGCGAGCTCTGATTGGCGGAGAACAAAGCACGTGCTGTTCCCCCGGCTTCTCTCACGATAAGAAGTACTCACTTGTTAGTTTGCAAGATCTCTCCGCAGACTACAGACTACACCTGTGATTCCCAACGTGTGTGTCGCGAGAATCTCCAGGTGTTCCGCAAAACTTCATAGACTGATATTACTGGTAAAAATTATAAAAATAATTTTACTCAATAACACAATATTTTTTGTTACGCAAAGAACAAGTGAATAATATTCAATATAAATTTAAATAATATTCAGCACATTAACTTATTTTACAGGTGATGTGTTTGCTAGCAGCTAAGCTAAAGCCTTAATTAACTGAATTATTAATGAGACACTTGAACTTGTTGCTTCTTACACAAGACTTCAATTCGTGGTGGAATTGAAGACAAACACACACACGTATTTCCTGTTTAACTGAGAGAAGTCTCTCCCGTTTCTTGTTTTTGATGTTTGTTAGTGTCGAAAAGCCCAGATCGCACAAGTAGGTATTTGAAAAATGTAACAGGGTATTAACTGGTTCCGCTGCTATTGGTGGGTACTCATTCTTTGCTAACATCCAAGACTTGGTAAGTGGTAGTACACCATGTTTCAGTTGAAGTGTTCGGTCTGCGAGCTGCTCTTCTTTCTCCAGAGGAAGTTCGGTGGTTGATGCTGGGGGCATAGCATATGGATTGCGCACCCAATCATAATTGTCGACAGTGATGGAGGGAAAATATTGTGCCATGTTATTCTAACGTCAGTCACCACTCGCACTGTGACCAACTCGTACGTTAGTGTGCCGCGGGATCTACTACAAAGTACTATAGTGCGCCGTGAGAAGGAGGACGTTGGGAACCACTGGACTACACAGTGCTAGGAACTGTCCCAGGGTAAGGGCCCTCCTCGAGAACGTAGTGGTAATGTCGTCGCCTTATAATCAACGGGTCCCGGGGTTGATGCTCGTTGGAGGCATATCGTAACGAACTCCGAGGTTCGTGAGATCGAACCAAGAACCTTTCACCATTGAGGTGGGTGATGCAACTCGAGGTATTATTCATTCTCTTGATTTGAGCACTCGCTCTTCATGGTAAGTCTAATAGTAACGAGCAAGAGGTACTAACTACACACTTGGAAATGGCAAAACACGAACATTTGGATTTATACCTACAAGTCTAGATCAACATGGTTGGAATGGACTATACCTGTCTGTCTTTGATGATAAAGTTCCGCTGAAAGCTGATCGAATTGAATTGTGATCCACCGCTCAATCTCCTCAGTTGCTACTTGTTCGACGACTCCAGGCAAAAGACCCCACACCGCCCGTTGCTCTCAGTTTTGTTCTCTTGCCTGTTACCCTGGTCATTGTCCTGCAAATGCCAGTTGCTCAGCACCTTAACTCTAGTAAACCCGGAAGATTTGTTAATACCTCACATGGCATTTTTTGAATGCCTGATAGAGCAAGGGTCTCACTTATTGCACAACACTTGAGCAACCTTGTGTTTTGACGTCACGGGAGAAAGATTATTAATTTTAGGCTAACCTACGTTGTCAAGTTAGGCTAGCTAGGTTTAGTTCTCTTAGTCTAAATAATAATTTGTCATTGTATTTATGCTAATGCTACCAAACCTAACAGGCCTAACATAACCTAGTATTCATTCCTCGTCTGACGTCAGAACACAAGTTTGCTCAAGTGTTGTGCAATAAGTGAGACCCGATAGAGCAACGACCGATGACTGAGGTTCAGAATCCTGGCTTGATATGATTCTTTATTTAGAGGTGATTGATACGATATGGTGTATCGAGTCCCACTTTAAACTTTCGACGCAGTCCGGATTACCCTTTCTGTGAGAGCCCAGAAGGGTGTGCTCTTCAAATTCTCGATGTATGTCATAAATTAAGTGATGTGATGAGTACCGTGCAGCGACAGTCTTTAATTCAAGAGCTGCTTCCAGGTACTTTTTTTCGAACCGCAGAGTCGCTTATGTAAAGGCAACAACGATTAGATCTCTTACGTTGAAATCGAATAGTCTGTAATGGCACAATCGGTCATTAAAAATATAAACCATAAAGGGCTAACTATTTTGTATACAACGCAAGTTAGTAAAGTGTGTATTCATTACACTGATACTATTATAAAATCTATGTGAGGCGTGTTTCACTTAATGGGGGAGGGGGATATTTTGTAATTATTTTTAGAAAGGGGACTCACGAATCAGAAATCATTCCCCTTTTTTCCTTTTTTGAAAACATGAATTGGAACTCGTTCCGTTCTTTGGCATATAATGGAACTAGTCCTGATTTTTGGAAACGTGAAATGGAATTCGTTTCTTTCTGTGGGAACGTAAAGATGAACCCCTTTTCGTACTCTTCAAATATAAAGCGTAATCCTTTTCGTATTTATTAAACCGGGAGTTGAATTTGTTGAATTACTTGAAAAGCAAAATTAACGAAATTGAAACAAACAGCAAAAATAAAAATATCAGAGATTTATATAAAGGTGTAAATGAGTTTAGAAAGGGGTGGCAACCTAAAGTAAACTTGATAAAAGATAAAGACGGTGATTTTCTAGCTGACCCAAGCGATATTCTAAATAGATGGAAGAACTACTTTAATGACCTTTTAAATGTTCATGTAGGAGATAAATCAGAAGTAAATGACGTACACACAGCAGAATCTTTAGTTCCAGAACCTAACTATTAAAAGGCTAAAGAATAACAAAGCACCTGGCATTGATTTAATACCAGCTGAGTTAATTAAATATGGTGGAAATTCTTTAATATGTCAAATTCATAAATTAATTTGTTTAATATGGAATAAAGAAGAAATCCCTCAACAGTGGAAAGAATCCATAATTGTTCCTGTGTTTTAAAAAGGTGATAAAATGAACTGCAATAATTACCGTGGAATTTCTCTACTCTCAAAAACATACAAAATATTGTCTAACATTATTTTAAGAAGACTAACCCCATATGCTAATGAAATTATAGGTGATTATCAATGTGGATTTAAACGTAACAGATCAACTACAGATCAGATTTTTCGCATCAGACAGACACTTGAAAAAAAGTGGGAATATAATCAAAATGTCCATCAGCTATTCATTGATTTCAAAAAAGCATATGATTCGGTCAAAAGAGATAAATTATATAATATATTAGTCGAGTTTGGAATACCTAATGAGCTTGTTAGTATGATAAAAATATGCACCAGTGAAACAGAAAGCAAAATTCGTGTGGGTATTAATATGTCTGACAAATTTACAATTCATGATGGGTTAAAACAAGGAGATGCATTATCTCCATTGCTCTTTAATTTTGCCTTAGAATATGCTGTTAGGAAGGTAAAGAAACTAAAGAAGTACTAAAATTAAATGGTGTGACTCAGTTGTTAGCATATGCAGATGATGTAGACTTACTGGGGTATGATGTGAATACAATTAAGAATAATGCTAAAATATTTTTCAAAACTGCTAAAGAGATAGGTTTGGAAGTTAACAAAGAGAAAACTAAATGTATGCTTACAGGCCGAAACCAAGTGTTAGGTAATAATCAAAATCTAATTATTGATAACAACTCGTTTGAACCAGTATCCAAATTCAAATACTTAGGAGTAATATTAACAAATGAATATTATATTAAAGAGGAAATAAAAAGTAGGCTTAATTCAGGAAATGCATGTTACTTCTCTCTTCATAAACTTTTGTCTTCTCGTTTAATATCTAAGAAAGTAAAAGTTAAAATATAGAAAACAGTAATTTTGCCTGTAGTATTATATGGATGTGAAACTTGGTCCCTTACATTGAAAGAGGAACATAAATTGAGAGTATTTGAAAATAAGATCCTTAGGAAAATCTTTGGACCTAAAAGGGATGAGGAGACAGGTGAGTGGAGAAGGTTACATAATTTAGAACTACATAATTTGTATTCATGTCCAGATATTATTAGAATCATTAAATGAAGAAGACTTAGGTGGGCAGGCCATGTGGCACGAATGGGAGAGGAAAGAGGAGTTTATAGGATTCTTGTTCGGAAACCTGATGGTAAGAGACCTGTAGGAAGGCCAAGACGAAGATGGAGGGACATCGTTGAGATGGACCTAAAGGAAATCGGTAGGGATGGAAAAGAGCATATAGATCTTGCTCAAGATAGGGAAAGATGGAAGGCCTGTGTTGCTGCAGCCATGAACCTTCGGGTTTAAGAAGACTAGAGACTTAGTTAGTTAGTTAGTTAGTTAGAGAGTTGAATTGTTCGGTTCTAGGGGAACAAAATGAAACGTGTTCCATTTTTCTTGGAAATAATAAGTGGAACTCGTTTCCTTTTGTGGGAACTCAATTTTTTCTTTGGGAACACTTAATGGAACTTGGTTTGTTATTTGGAAGCATTAAGTGGAACTCGTTATATTCTTGAGAAACATAGAGAGGAATTCGTTCCATATTTTGGAAACAAAGACTTATTATTACATTTTTAGAAAACTTAAAGTGGAACTAGTGGTGCTGTTTGGAAATATAAAATAGAACTCATTGCAGAGTTATACGGGAAGAACTAGTAGATAGTCCCTGAAAGTCTTATGTCAAGCGATAGACTGATCACGCGTAACGAACGAAAATCCCCATGATATGCCTTTGTTTTCAAGGGTTCATTGTGCCATGGCATTTGGTTCAGAATCAGTTCTTGGTAAGTCTGCAAAACATTGACACCCTGTGCATACAAATGAGATATTCACATGCTATGTAACACTTTCAGTTCTGTTTATATATTCCAAAAGTAGGTTTCGAACTTGAATCAATGCGACCACTGTAGCCAAATACTCGCCATTGATGACAACACGCGACCACTTACAATTGTGATAAGTTACGTGCGTGTTTAAATGCGTGTCTTGCGTCACATCTAGTCTTCGTGTGTTATTGATGAGTTCGCCGTGTCGCCGGTATTGCAAAGCGCAATTAATTACGGTGTTTACCACCATGGCATGCTTAGTTTGCAGCAGTACGTGTGAACTTTTCTTCTGTGTCCGATTGAGTGGTGTTCCAATCTGACAGTCTTCCTTGCAACGGGGAAACCTGAGGTGGGAGTATAGAATTGCCTAAATTGAAAATAAGAATAATCGTGTGTAGGGATGGTAGAGAGACGAGTTTGTAAAAAAGCTCTATCAGATATTCCGAGACATATACTTCTGCAAAATCAAAACGAGATTCGGTGAAAATACTCTTGTTTACTTTACTGAACGAAGAGAGTTCCATTTAATTTTTCCAAAGAACGAAACGAATTCCATTTAATGGTTCCAAAGAACGAAACGAGTTCCATTTAATGTTTCCAAAAACTAAACATGTCTCCAAAACAGCTACAAGTGGGAACTGAATAAATATTTGACAATTTTACCTGAATCAATGTTACTTTATTAAGCCTGACACGCACCTTATGCCTTTAGGGCTTTAGGTTAATCCGTGCACAACCCTTTATAGGACTTCTCAAGGGCATACGAGAGTTAGTAGGACCAAGCAAGCCCCTGCGTGGTCTGTGGTATCGGATTTGTATGTTTCTCACCTATATTGATTAGGAATACTTAAGAGGTTTATTCAAGCTTCAGACGATATACATAAACTTTTTAGAACAGACAATTCACCCGATATAACTTATAGGCCGAAACCTATTAGATATACCGCAGTTGAAAACCCTGGTCATTTGGTGATGCAGAAGAACACCTTTTCAGTATTGGGTTTAGAAATATCCGCCTTGGAATACAAATACCAAAAAGCCGCCCCGAAGAGTGCTGCAAGATATTTCCCTAACTGTCCTCTGAATCACCAGCCTTTCAGCAACAGGCTTACAGAGCTATCGCCCTTTTATACAGAAAATTTGTTTACATTTTTCTAAGGCAACACTACATTCATAGTTACAGAACTTTTTACAACATTTTACAATTCTCTTTTATTTTAACAAAATACCAAAATCTTTTAAATTATTTTTCAGTAAGAATTCAGTTTAAATACCCTTTACATATGTGAGATTAGCAATAACATATTTTTAAAGTAAGAAATATAACATATTTTAAAGAAAACTGAGTTGAACACAGACTAACCTTACACAGATGCAACGGTAAGCGCTTGAAAAAGTTGCAGTCGACGGGGGCGACACAAGCCATTTAATCAGATGTACGAAGCATGCACCTGCTCGGGGCCTCCGAGATACTTATATACGGACCACACACAGCTTCCGTGACGTCACAGGACTAGTGAACTATAGTCAATTTATAGCATTTAACAAAGTGCATTATAAGAGTATAATATTTATTTTTCTTACTGAATCGTCCTTTCTTATTCATTCAGAACGTTGCTTTCACATCAAGAACATTTCAAATGTTTTAAGGCATTAACAAAATACGTGAATAATGTTGGGCAAAAAATGCGATAGAGATAAAATTTGATCCTACATTGATAATTACTCTAAATTCGTAAAGAATTATCATCGTTAATACATAGGCTAATTGGTATTGAATAGCTGTGGAATAAACACTTACGATTCAATTTATGCATGCAAGATAATTTCGTAAATGTTAGGTTGAGGAAAGAGCTTGTAAAATTGAAATTTGGTATTAAATAAACTTTCCAAATTTGGAAACTGAATTCCCGTGTGTAACTTGAATACATTTTTGATTTTCTAGAAATCCGGAAAATATTTGTCTGTACAAGTTTGACTGTTTTAGTTGAAGGTTAAGCTTACATTTTTTAAAAATCGTGTTTCATATTAAAAACTTTACATCAAGCAATGAGAGAAAGTGTACACATACTAATGCAGCAAAAAGCCTAACTTATTCGAAATACCTGGATGCTAAGAACACTAACCTTAATTGATCTAACAGTAATTAAAGCTTATGAAAATGGATTTACGATCACACGGAAAATGGGAATATTAATGTAAGCGACTTACTTTAATTAAGAAGTCAAAGCAAAAAGCAGGAGAACACAGTAAACCTCATCATCTATCATGAGAGTATTGTTAGAAGAAATTCGTATTCTAAAAATCCTTATAATTATATCCCTTTTCGATAGATAAGCTAGATATGTTAAAGATCAAGAGACAAGTTGTTTTTGAGGATACGGCGTAAGTTTTAGGAATATCAGCTTGTATTTCATTCTTCCCTTACGAGTACAAGGACAATTTACTTATAACTGTACCTGGACATGTATTGAAATCGTACCATGCTGACATATAAGTTCATATTTATATTGCCCCTTGTAGTCGGGATATTTAGAACAAGTTGAGATAAAATCTCGCTCTCCTACTTTTACACAGAGTATAAATTTAAATAATAGGTTACATGAAATCACAATGACTGACTGTACAAGTGTACGAAACGAATCGTTATTCAGATTCTTTATAAACTAGTAAATTTTTACTTTAGCAACTTGTCTTCAGATTTTCGTTCTACATTTCCAATTACCTTAAATGTTGGTGACGCAAGTACACATTTTTTAATAGTTCACTAACTACATCGCAATAATCATAAAGATTATGATTTGACAGAAATAAACGACAAAGAGAAAACATAACATCCATTACTGAGTTCAAAGGTATAAAATTATCCACAATGTATTTGTGAAATAGGTTATTAGAATTGAACGAAGTCGAAATATTCCATTGATGTACGTACATTATATTTCTTTCACGTGATGTATATCATCAAGATCGTAATTTTTGTAAACCGGAACATAGCTTGAAGAAGTGAGTCAATACTCCTCTACTGTGGCTAGATAGTAAATTAGATGTTTAAGATGTGACTTTTGAACTTTGAACTACACAAGTTCAGACAACTTATGAGCAATAATACGGATATATATTATTTATATAAATAACTATCAACATTTTTTCGTGTTAATTAAAAGAAAATAATTAGTAGTTACAAGTTCGGCATCTGTGTAATTAATATTACCGTACACAAATTTTTAAATGTATTTCGCGCTGGTTGAACACACTTTTCTTACTAACGTGTAATTAAATGTTGTATTACATATAAACGCATACATTTACTTGTAACTGATTAGGACATAACTACGAGTATGTTTAATTTGCGATAATCATTATTATTCTTACTGTGAAATAAATACATTACAGGAACTCTTCTTAGAACAACTCGCTCATTCAAATACATGTATTTCGCCAAAACACACGACTAATCTTTTGACGTCATCAGTCCTTTGACGTCATCAGGTTGCGGAGTATACACGAAGTATTCGAATCTCGGAGGCGACCTGCTCCAGTTCTGTTTATCGCAAATGCAAAGTTTATTCATTAAGCGGAATTGTGAACTTGTGCGGGGTAGTTGTGTGTATTCAGGATTTAAAATGTCATCTTTCACGGGTTCGTAGAGTGCAAATCAAGTCCAAAAGGCAAAGAAGATTTTGGGAAAATTTGTTTGCATGAATGACCTCTATACGTTGTGAAAGTTTGTGTGTTGACACGCTGCATATGTAATGGACACTGTGTATTAGGGATCTACATACAAGACCGAGAAAGAACAAGAAAAAGTTACTGCCCATTATTATATGAAGCTTCACAGACTTTTGTGTGTGGTTTAAGGGTATTACATAAACTGCTTAATGAAAATATAGTACAATCACGATGATAAGATAATCTCTATTATCTGGTTACTTAAAATTCATTCTCATAATATGTAAATTATTGAATATCTATGCACAGATTTACAATTTCTTCTTTTAAGTTTGTATGACAATGAAAAAGAATTATTATTCTAATTTTTTATTACAAGACACTTAAAATTGATTCTTTTTCCTACCTAACTTATTTTCATGCTTTAAAACGCAGTTTGAATACAACGGCATGAAAACCTCAAATATTAATATCAAGTTGTCACAAAATGTAGGCTTACACAAAATTTGCGTGCACGAAACATAATCCCTTTCCCCGCCTACTCCCTGAAGGAAAAGAGGGAGAAGGGAGGGGGGCGTCACTATTATCAGCACGTGCACGCACGTTCACGCGAATAACACAAAATGAAAAATAAAGGAAAGAGAGAACGAAAAAAGAGAGGAGAGCAGGGTAAGTATGGAGAAAATGTTGTTACGGGTTCTGTGGCGAGCTGACTGCAGCGCCACTCACGTCGCTCGCTCGGAACTAATCGAGTCAAGGTGATTTCCCAGCAGGAACCAGATCTGTCGGGGTGGTGTTTCAATTACTAAAACTCCCCACTATGCTTTCTTGTCGTGAAAAAGGTGGAGGGGGTTGAGGGGAAATCTAGAAAGAATGAAAGTAAACACCGCGGAACTGCGCGGGGTAAAAAAAAAAGAAAAAGAAACAAAAGAGAGAGACGGGAAAGAAATTCCTATCAAAATACTCATCGAACGAGTTTTGCAGAGACGGAGCATGAAATTAGACCCCGGATCCATTTTGTTGCTTTGTATTTCGCAGTCTGAAATGAACAACGCATAACACTGCTGATCTTCATTCCTTAACACATTCTGTTCGGTTGGATCTTAGATGTGCCTTTACAGGGTATTACCGCACAGAGTGTATAGAGAACATTAAGGGAAATTTCACACCGAAGCGACAGGCGACACGTGTCGCTTGCAGTTGATGGCTCGTTCCCAAGCGACAAGCCGCAGGCGACAGGCAATGCGCGACACATGGCAGCCGACAAGTGGATTTCACACTGAAGCAACAAGTTACAGGCACCTTCAGTCTAATAATCACAGTCCATGTGTGAACATCAAACCGAGGCGACACGCTCTTGATTCCCTCTAGAATATATTGTAAACATTTCTTCTTGGATGTAGAATACCAGCAGTAGCGGCAAATAGTGGGGCGTGGGCCCCCACTTCTTGCCACCTTTGCCCTCCTCACTATGGCCTCTTAACACCTTAACCGCTGTGGAGCTATATGCAGACTCGAAAAACGGGACTATTTTGTGGCGCGACTATATATGGCGGTGTCTGAAAATTAACGGCTGTTGTATTGCGGCAATTCATATTTATAGATCCCTCTTTTTTATGTGTTTACAGGTTTGTGCAAGCAGTTGGCAAGCAAACAATCCATTTTTGATGCAATGTTGGTACCGAAAAAGAAAAAAAATGTATTGTGTGTTTTCCTACATTTTGCCATTGTTACTATATGGACTCTATTGATTATCGTATACTGCTGTGTGTTCGGTGGCTTTTCGTTTAGTTCGAGAGCTGCTTCCCAAGAGGAAGTTTCGTTAGCTAGTGGTGTGCATTGTGCAATGGTACATTTTTATTTTGTGTATTGAACACAGAATGTTCGCAATGGCGGGAAGAAACGTCAGACGTACTGATAATAGTCCCGTCTAGTTGGCTGCACTTTTTGACTCACTTTGTCTCTCTTTGCACCGAAGCGTCTAGTTGGTTGCACGGTGCAACACAGAGTCGTCCAGTTCGTTGATTTGGAGTCAAGTAGTGCATTTGTGTCTGCACAGTCTGCACTATCTTCCGGACTGATGTATGTTTTGTGTTTGGTCACGTGGTGCGTGCTAACTAATCAAATGACCGTTTAAAGCAAGAGACAGGCATTGGTTGAATCTTCTGAACTTTAACACCGCTTTCCGTCTAGTTGGTTGAACGTCATTTCCTTGCACCACCCTGGCACTGGATACACCTGCACTGCACCGTGTGTCAAAAAGTGCACCCAACTAGACGGGGCTATTCAGTATCTACTGGAGCATGACTTAGATGATTTTCTGGATGAAATCTCTGAAGTTGAAAGTGAAGGTACTTGCAGTGATCATATTGTTTCAAGTGATGAAGATGCTCAAGATGATAGGACAGGGATTGAAGAAGAAGATGGTGAAACTACCGCTAGTAAGTTGGAAGATGAAACTGCATCTGATACGTGGACTGAATCTTCAATGGTAAGCAGAGATCCTTTCCCATTCACAAGTGACAGTGGTGTGAAGTTAGTGCTTTCGAATCTACAAAGTCCATTGAATATATTTCAGTATTTTTTTGATGATGGAATATTTTGTGAGCGAAACAAATAAATATGCTAGTAAAGGAGGAGATGACAAAAAAAGAAAGATGAGACGGAAAAGCAGAGACCTTTCATGGAAGGACACAAGTGTGGGTGAGATGTACGTCTTTCTAGCTCTCATTATTCTGCAAGGGATTGTCAGAAAACCGACAATCGAATCTTACCACTCTACCAATCCTCTGATATCCACTCCTTTTTTCTCAAAGTGCATTAGTAGGGACAGGTTCAGCTTAGTTATGAAATATTTGCATTTGTCTGATAAAGTAGAACAAGATGTGCCAACCATAAAATTTCGAGATGTGCTAGACTTTCTTCTTGGAAAGTTCAAATCCCATTATATTCCAGCTAAAAATGTAAGTATTGATGAATCATTGCTCTTGTGGACTCAGGTGGAAAAGATACCAGGTGGTTATAATTAAAGTGACGGTGTTCAGAGTGGTACAGCACGGGCTGTAATGAGAGTAGCAGTCTGAAACTTCGTAGATATGATAATGAAGCAATGCGCTCGCGAATTATGCAAAAAAAAAAAAAAAAAAAAAAAAAAAAAAATAGTTCCAATTCTCGCCACCAGGGTAAAAAATGGCGCTGTAAGCAGTCAAAACGTGGAATTTTCCGTAACTCTGACGTCAAAGTCGGTGACATTGCCTAACCATTGTGTGAGCTCCCTGGTTGTTGTTGGTGACGCTTGTTGCCTTTTTTTTCCTTTAGTGATGTGAATGTTCGCCGAACATTAAAAGTTTGATTTTTCCCGTGTAAAAAGCAATGGCTATTGCGAAGAAAGACCGTGCACTGCTAGTGAAGTTGTTTTACCAGAATGGGAGCAATAGTAACGCTGCACTGCGGAAATATCGCCAACAGAAAGGGCTGAGAAGAGGGCCCATGTCAATTAATGGGCTGAAGAAGATGATGAAGAAATTCGAGGAAACAGGTGAATTGGGTGTTGCACCAGGGAGAGGAAGGCGGCCCATCCCCGTGGAAGTTGTGGACGAAGTTGCTGTAGCTGTAGCTGACCGTGCAGCACATGCCTCAACTTCTGCAACCAGTGCTAGAGCTGTGGCACGTGAATTGTCACTCCCCTGGTCAACAGTTCGCAAGGTATTGCGGTGCATTTTACACTGGTATCCCTACAAGATTCAAATTGTGCACCAATTGAAACCCCAAGATATTCCACAACGCCGTGAGTTTGCCCATCGGTTTTTGGCACGCATGGAAGTGGATGACATGTGGCCGGGGAATATTCTGTGGACTGACGAGGCGCATTTTACTCTGGTCGGTACAGTGAATACTCAGAACTGTCGCATATGGGGTTCCACTCGTTCACATGTTGTGCAGGAACAACCATTGCACTCAGTTTACGTGACTGCATGGTGTGGGTTCACTAGCTCCTTCATTCTTGGTCCGTTTTTCTTTGAGGAGATGACACCTCGAGGGCCTGTTAGGTGTACAGTGACATCTGCACGTTATAGGGACCTCCTTGTGCAACACGTGATTCCAGCTTTGCAAGAACGGAACTGTGAACACACCACCATTTTCATGCAAGATGGGGCAACACCACATGTCGCTCGCCACGTGAAAGATTTGCTGCGAGAAACCTTCACTAATGACCGCATCATCTCTAGGCAGTTTCCAGATGATTGGCCTTCCAGATCCCCCGACCTTAATCCATGTGACTTCTGGCTGTGGGGATATTTAAAAGATCGTATCTATCAGGGACATGTCCGGTCTCTGCCTGATCTGAAGGCTAGCATACAACGACATGTCGCTCAGATTTCACCAGACATGCTGCGAGCAACCGTCGACCATGCCGTGTTACGAATGCAGCATGTTGCTGAATTGGGAGGCCATATTGAACAGTTCTTGTAACCATAGTTCCTAATAAACATGCCAGAGCCATTGTTCTCATGTGTTTGATCTTTCCTGCCTTTTTCCTGTAACTATACCACGTTTTGACTGCTTACAGCGCCATTTTTACCCTGGTGGCGAGAATTGGAACTATATATATTTTTTTTTTTTTGCATAATTCGCGAGCGCATTGCTTCATTAGCATATCTACGAAGTTTCAGACTGCTACTCTCATTACAGCCCGTGCTGTACCACTCTGAACACCGTCACTTTAATTATAACCACCTTGTACATCCCTCTCAAGAGAGCCAGGTTTGGTATTGAATATTACATATTAGCAGAAGCAGAAACTGGCTATGTTTGGAATCTTCTAGTTTACACGGGTAAAAACTACTTATCCCTGTAATATTCCAGGAATATATGAAGAAATTAGCAAAGGATTCACCAAGCCAACGAAGATAGTTTTGAGTCTTATTGAACTATTATTGAATAAACAATACTCTCTTCGAATATACAATTTCTATGCCTCTCGTGAGCTTTATGAGATTCTGGTCGCTAACAAAACAGATGCCATAGGAACAGTGCGTTTCACGAGGAAGAACCTTTGCAAGGAAGTGATAAAAGGCGAAACTATTGTTAGGTTCAAGAGTAAGCTCATGCACATGAAGTGGAGAGACAAGAAATATGTACATATGCTGAGCACAATTTATGATGACACGAAGGAAGAAGTCCAGATTGAAGGAAAATCCATTAGCAAACCCACAGTATGTGTACAGTATAAAAGGTGTCACATGGGAGGAATAGACCTAATGGACCAAATTACATCTGCTTCCTCGCCTACAAGAAAAGGAGTGAAGAAATACTACAAGAAGATATTTTTCAGATTGCTCTAGATAACTCTTCTCAACAGCCACGTCATTTACAGGCGCAATGGAGGTGGAAAGAAATTTCTTGATTTCAAAATGGATCTCGTTGAGCAGCTCATCAGTTCTTATGGAAAAGATGTGTACTTGATTAGAAAACCGATAGGTCCTCTCAACTTAGGAACATGTCCCACAAGACTTACAGGAAGACATTTCCCGGTCGAAATTCTTACAGGTGATGCACCTGGTCCCAAGAAGAAGCTTCAAAGAAGATGCGTGTATTGCACACTACAAAACAAAGTTAGAAGGAGTATCTATTGCTGTGATGTGTGTGAGTTGCCATTGTGCATCATACCATGTTTTAATACTAAGCCTTGTCTACCAAGAGAAAGTAAGCTGTCCTTACCCCCCAGTTTTGGCACATTGTACATCCAAGCACCATATATTTAGAATAGCGGCTTGACTTTCCGAAAAGTCATTAGAAAATTAATATTGGAGGGATTCTGTATAGATAATACTACCAAAACAACTGAAAACACGTTAAAGAATTTAAATACTTCAGTATGACAATAACAAATATTTGCTCATATCCAAAACCAAATATATCAAGTTTGAATCACGTGGGGTATAACATCCATCACCTTTTCTTGAACCTGTGACTAATATACAAGTAATTCGAAACTGTCAAGAATGGGCTCATTATTGCAACGAGTAATACCATCTAGAATCACAAAACAAAAAACATACATTAGGTTTTGTTGATTGCTCTACTTCAACAATGAAATTAAATTTGTAACAGTATTTCCTTTGCGTGCCAGAAACAAATTGATAAGAACAGAAGACTAGATGTAATTGTTGATGGGTACATGGATTGCGGAACGAATTAAGTAATGAAAGTAGTCATCTTGACCAGCGACAGCTCACTTAACAATCAACAACTTTTCCATTATTGCCGTCACACCGGAGACTTGCCCAAGGCCTTTCCCATAATGCCCTACCAAGAAAAACATGGAGGAATCTTTTGTAAGTTTCTGAAATTGCTTTTAGTTTTTTTCTCTTCTAACATACCCTCACATAAGGCTACAAAAAAAATATGAAAAATCCTCGGTATGTGCAATGGCCAAGCAGTGAAACTGGTCAAACCAGAAATTTTCCTTGATTGTTATTAAGGAAGAAACCAGCAAAATCCAATACCTTTTTCCACGAGTAAACGAACCGTCAAGGTTGAATCATGCCTCCTGCTTCACTAACAGGAAGACTGGATTGAATTTTTTGTTGTTGCAGAAGGCATACTAAAACTTGTCCTCCGTTGTAAGGAGTCCCAAATCGAAAAAACTTGTAGACTGGTATTGCGGAGATATTTCGAAATATTTTAAAGCCACTAGTGGAAATTTCTTAATTCGCGGCACAGAATAATTAATTTATGTCTTCGTAACATATTTCTACAAGGACGAAATTCTAGAAAGAACACTATACAGGAATGTAGTCTGTGACAACGCTTTGGAACGAAATTATACGTGCACACATCAAACGAAAATGAACAGAGAACGTTACTTAAGATAGGATTGCCTCCTGTCCTCCTGTTTGCCTCATATATACCTAAAAGGACACGTTTGTGCATGGATGAAAAACGGGAAAACAAGCTCCCAAGAAACATAACATTTAGTATTTCGTACACTCGTATGAATATTCAATAATAGCATTATTTAACCGTTGTAATTTTAGTTTCACAAATGTATCTAGAAATATTTACAAAAATATACATTAGAACATTAAATTCAATGTTTCCAAATCGCTACATTTTACAATAAATATCACGTCATCCCATTACTTTTTCTTTCTTGAACGCTGTGGAAAAAATTACCACAGTGCTACCAAAAGCCAACGCAACTGAACGCCATTGATATAAAGGCCTCCCCGATGGCGCAGTGGTAGCGCCCTTGCCTTATAACCAAGGGGTGGAGGCACATAGTGGTTCGGACCACACTTTAAACTGTAGGTCCAGTCCCGATTAGCCTATCTGTCCATAAAGTGGACTTAAAACATCAACTCAATCAATCAAGCCATTCATATGACTGTAAATTTACAGTTGTTTCTCCGTAAAGAAAAATTAACTTCCAAAACAAGAACCTACCGACACCATACGCACAGAAAATTCAATGTGTCGGTGTTCGACTATCATATATTAGCTTGCTGTGCTCTCCTGTTATTTGAATATAAACTTTTGTAGTATTTTTAAGTCCTCAAGATAACAACAAATGTTCTTCAATAGCCCTTCAATACATTTTAATTATTTTATATCATGAACTGTATTTGTTATTATTTAGAAAGTGGGTTCTTTTTAAATTTCTTTTATTTACGGTAAAAATACCGCAACATGAACTTAACGTTGAAACATCTGTAGATTTTGCAGTGTCATCACCGTAAGATTATGGCAAATTTTTATGGTGTAAATAATTTATTCTCATCTATTGCACTGAAGGGAAATTATACGTAGCTATTAAAATGTTAATGATAAAAATTATATAATAGTAATACCTCATCTAAATCCTAAAAGCTCTTACAGCACTGGATCTCTTGGGAAATTCACGGGAAATTTTTAAGAAATAAAAATAGAACGAGTATATATAGCCGCGGAACTTTGAGAAAATCAATACCGCATAGGATTAAGCTCATGTAGAAATTAATAAGAATCGTATATCTAAGATACTTTACGGCAGTTGAGTAGGTTTTCACTTTCCGAACTATCCTTCATTTTTTATATTTTAGAGAAAATACCCAGCCTTGCAGGTGCAACCTTCCCAATCCAGAAAAAAAAATACTTCCATACCTGCAATTTTCGATGGAACTCACGAGAGCTAAATACAGGGAAGGAAGCTGTAAATTTGCGAATTGAGTTGCTAGAATAGGTCCTAATTGTCGGCTGTTTACGTTGATTTTTACGGCTTGCTTCTGGCAAAATTTCCCCGTCTCTTTATTACGTCACCAAAACCTTCTGAAGGGACCTTACTCTTTTAGAGAAACTGGATGTTGTTACAGTCCGAGCAGCGAAGCGGAAACGTCGCAATTGGAGGGTTGAACTATATCCTGGTCTTCTGTCGCAACAATACGAGCATCTTGATTAGAGACAAGTCTATCGATAATTACAGATAGGAATTTACCATTCGTATTTAAGAAACTCTGATCAGCGTAAATGTATGAAGGAAGTCGAAAATTTAAATATGATGTTTTTTTTTCTTTGCTTTATATTGTAAGTTCACTTGATTCAAGATTTGGCTAATCGAGAAGGGACGTACAGTGGCTTACACCGAGAAGCGAACATGGAATCCTTTGTTTATAATGTAATTTTTACTAGCCCGACCCTGTGGCAGAGTGGTTAGCACATCGCGCTGCGACGTCAAGGGTCCCGGGTTTTTAATCCCGGTCGGACTTGGTTGTTTGTGAATGACCATTCATCAATTTCATCATTTCATCACTCATCCCCATCTTCGCAAATTAGCCAAGAGGCACAAAACGCGAAGTAAAATAAACTAAATCAATCAAGCAATCTTGTTACTACTAAGTCATCGAGGAGACCCTGACATTGGTTGTCAAAGTTTGTGAACTCAATGCAGAAGTAGGCTAATTGGGACTGGAGCTACCACGTTCCGATCTCCTTACTCTCACAGGTGCCTACTTATTAGAGTCTGGGTTAACCCCAGAGCAGCATCATGCGGGGACATTGCTGGAAAAAATCCCACATAAAATCACCCACACCGGGAATCGAACCAAAGTCTCCCGCGTGGCAGCCAGACTCCCAATCGACTAGACCACTGCCGCTCCTTATAAGGATAGACCCGAAGGAATTTGGTAAGGATAGCCAAGAGTGGATTGCAGGTACAGGCAGAAAACATACATAGATACAGCAATAAAGCTTCGATTTAGGAATGTCAGTTTAACGATAAGGAATTAAAGCACACAAAAAAGAGAAACACGAACGTTGAAATAGCTTTTAATAACTAAAAGCACTGCAACAAAAATTGATTATTTAATTCAGGTTCTAATGGCGCAAGTGATATAAGCCCTCACGTGCGTTCACTTTATCATGTGAACGTTGCTATACGAAATTCGACGTTTCTGATTGGACAATTGTCGTTATTGAATTGTACCGAGTTGCCTGGTGTAGCTAGAGGTGTGCTAGAGATACTGTTGTGGATTAACCGGGCATTGTATACAGCTGAATGGGATGGAGAGCTGTTAGTGTTACCTGAGCAGCTCTTGAACGCTCCGCTAATCATGCATTTCCGTTTTCCATGAATCAATCTCTGATTGGTTGAGGGATCTCTCTTTTATCAGAGGGGAAAGCTGGTTCCCATTTCAAATCGCTGGTGACCTTATTCGCAACGAACTGTCTGCTATTAAGACCGTAATGGTTTTAATCCGAGACAATTCATTTACGAAGTTACCAAAGCGAGAATAACTTTAAGGACGATCGACTCGGTTGTGTAAAAGCATCCCAGCGTCGAGGTTTTCCTTTAAAACAGATTTCTATTGGCTGAAGCATGCAGGAATGTTATACAGGATGGCCACCTTTTGATCATCAATTACGTTTAACAATGAGAACATATTTATAATATTGGCAACTTTTTTTAGATACTAACTTACACATCACAATGACAATTTCATCTGTTTTCCACATGATATCAATTTGAGCTCCATTTAAACCAATGCTTCGAGACGTAATTGGCTTTCCTTCTATCTGTTCGTGGCTTACCAGCCTTTTAAGGGGGTTCTAAAGCTATGCTAAAGCATAGACCCAAATTTCTAAGGGTAACCGTACAAATAATATAGATTCGGTAAGGAAGAAATTTTCCGATATAAAAGATTGTTTTATTCGCTAGAACATGTGAACCTTATAATTCTGTTACGATTGAAGGGATTTAAGTAAATAACAGAAAATATAAGGTCTCCGTCATGTTCAAACTGCTCCGTACAGATGGCGCTGAAGTGGTAGTTTTGTTAATACCGGTGCATTTTCTTTCTTTTATGGCTAGTATGGAAGATTTGGTGGTGAAACAAAGATCACATGTTCTTCCCGCAAGCATCTGAAATACTATGTGAAAAAATGAAAACATTTCGTACCTTCAGAGAGTAGTGCCTATCATTAAAACTTTTGAAGTGGCGTTTCGTCGCAATATACTCCGTGGTGCAGACTTTAGCCAACACTGTTGCCGATATTTCACGCCGTGTTTTCTAACGATATGATCAATACAAGTGCGTCGAAATCGTGAAAGTTAAACCAAGTTACCAGAGAATAACGAATCCAGTACATGTTGGAAGAAGGAAACATCGGGAAAAACTGAAAGGTAAGTCTTATATTTAAATGCTTGTTGCGTAATCCATCAAAAGTAAAACGTTTGCAATATGCAAGAGTGATGCAGAATGTATGATTTATTTATATGTTGAGGAAATACCTTCCGATATAATTTCTGTCAGAATATCGCTTCGACGTCTCAACCTTTACAACGCAGCACGCATTTTTCCTTACAAACGAAGTTCATAATTCTTTGCAATTGTAAAATCAGAAGAGAATGTTATTTTACATTAGGCATAATGCAGATAATACAGTTTTGTGATTATTACTAGAGCATGAAATACCTTGATAAAGATTATATTCTCGCATTAAATCGATATTGCACAAAATGCTCTACTATCGTTCTTGGGAGATTATTTTCGTATTTCACTGGTGCTATTCAAATGTACGTACATCGGAATTTGTATTACAAATCAGTCGTTCATTATAGTTTCACTTTACCCTTGTACAAGGTTGGAACGAGTTGTTTCTGACCTGTTTTGAACAAGATTTTTCTCTTTTATGTTTTTGAAACTTGAACACAGTTCATAAAGCTCGCAAATGTTAAATGCAATAAGTAGGTTAAGCTGTTAGGTTGGATTGGAATAGATTTATTGTGAGATCCCCGAATTTTGTGCAAGTTCTGGACAACGTTCTGTTATCTTCTTTCACAGAATCAGGTCAGAAAACCGGTTTTGTAAGCTGTATAAAACATTTGGTTTTCTCGTTCTTTCATAATTTTGAACGCCTTGTAATGGTAGCGCAATATTTCCAATAAGTTCAAGCTTTATGTATTTAAAGTGTAAAAGTACACCCTAACAGCTAAAAGAGTAAAGTCCTAACAGTCTACCAAACAATAGTTTTCGTGTTTACTGAGAATTTACAAATTAGTATAGATTAGTAAATATTAGTTCACATATTTTACAAGTGCAAGGCCAATTATTTATTTGTGGGGAAGATTGAGTGATTTTCAGAGAAATCATAATTTGTCCAGATTGTGTTACGAATATTTGATTCAATAACCTACTGAAGTCAAAGTCCTATTCATAGGCGTGCGCACGGGGGGGCAAGGGGGGGGGGCTCACGGACGTTCGCAGATTTTTTCCACGTAGGGACAAGCAAGATATTTTTCCGTGGGGCATATTACCCCGATAATAGTGCTGCCCCCTCAAAAATACCACTTGAATTTGAAATTATCGCATACTTGCGTCCCTCCATTACATACGTAATAATTAATGTAAATTACTATGACTGAAAACAAATAATACGTGTCAAATATATACGTTTAGGTAGATATTCGTTTTCGAAGAGGGAGGTGTGGTAATCCTTGCCCCCCTTCTAGACGTTCCATGCCCCTACATTATTATACTTTCAACTAGAAATTTAGTGTAGAGGAATCTTACGACTTATTAAACGATATTGGTTGCAGTGGCGCAACCACAAGGGGGCAGAGGGGCATTGCCTTATCACAACCTTGGACGGAAATCAATTCTAGGAGGGCAAACATTGAATTAAGAGAAAGTAAAACTAGCAGAAATTAGGAGTAGCAGGACAATAGGATACTCAAAATGGAATTAGTTTTCACGTCTTTCTATCATCATTTTTTCCAGACGGCCAGGAGCACTTGTAGGGTGGCACAGAGGGGCAATTGCCCCTCTCGACTTCAAATTTTATATACAAACAAAAATATATTTCGTAAAATTTTCTTGCTCGGTTCGCTCGCAATATCTGCTTTTCTTAGAGTCTTGTTAAGTTCATAGTCATAGCTAGGGGCCGGCGGGAGTTGTCCCTGGACGCTGAACAATCTGAATGAGAAAAATTGTGATTTTTTTGCGCCATATTAAATCAACACAGTTTTCACTTTGCAAAAATTTGGATCGTGAAATCTTCTTGCTCGCTTCGCTCGCAATTTATTTTCTGTAGTGCATTGTAAATTACCAGACGCAGTGTAAGAACAATTAAGTACTTCAGACAGTAGCTCCTGTAACAGCTTGGTTTGGAGAAAAAGGAGCGCGCATATTCCAGAGACAATTTATAACATTTTTGCTATTGGTTTGTTATGGGGCGGATGAATTGATTGTGTAATGTATATAAATAATATGTCATATATACACACACACACACACATATACCCATCAATGCAATAGAACTAAAACAGTGAGATAAAGTGAAGTTTTTCTTTCCCGACTAAACTTTCAAGGCTTTTGCCCCCCCCCCCCCTAAACAGAGGGTCTGCGCACGCCTATGGTACCGTGAATCAAACCTTTTATAATTATGTTATAAAAGGACCACTTCGTTAACCATTATGGTGCAGTTTAGATCAATTATATTCACATCCACTTACACAACATCTCTAAGTTGTTTTCATTTTATTATTAACTCAACTTGTCTGCGATTGTAACAATATAATGAAAATTATTTTTTTCATCTTTGTTAAGTTCATAGTCTCATACACCATATTAACAATATTTTTATTTGATCCTTTTGCAGATGAACATTTGAGAATCCATTTGATATGTCTTCTAAGAATACCTTGAAATTTGTAAAAAGGACAACAGATTTGACTAACAATGGCAACCCAATACCGTGGAAGTTTGTGGATATGCTTCTATGGAATAAAAAATCGTCTGTGTGGATTGTTTGAACTGTACAGTCTTAGAAAAAAATACCTGGGCCACGGGACGTAGAATTTCGTAACGTCTTAAAGCCTGTTGTTTATGCAACCCAAATAACAAAATATTCGCTTAAGTTTGCCTGGTGATTCTGAGTTCTCGGGAAGGATTGAGCTTTGATAGCATGAGTCACATGACTTGTGCCCCAGCCACAACAAACAGCTGGGTACTACGATGCCTCCAGAAGAAAATTTCAGGAACTGGTTTCTTGACAAGATCTACTCGTAAGGAAATACTATTCTTTCAAGTGATATTAGAGTCATTGTCAAGAAGGTTTGCTGAAATGATGGTTCTCATCACAGACCACATGCCACACGTTAATTGTTTAAGTCCAGTTCATGCACTGGACCTACAGATTAAAATGGGATCCGAACCAAATGCCTCTCTATTTGGTATTGAATTCGGAAGCCTTTCATTACATGGCGAAGACGTTACCACTACGACATCAGAGAGGCAATGGCACCCCTTGAGAAAGAGATAAGCGAAAATTGCTACGTGACAAACCATATTTGACCGTAAATTTTAAAAATAAGACAATATTTTGTACTGACAGTTTCGAACCGTGGGAGAGGCATATATTTTTTTGTACCATCGTCCATTTCACGAGTTTATAATTCTTCCTCACCGACACGAGTAACGCGAGTGGTAGAAGAAAAGCGAAGTAAAATAACTGAAACAGAAATAAAAGGAAAAAGCGAAATAAATTTTATTCATAATATTCTGCAGTCACTTGAGTTGTATTCACGGGATGCTATCTTTAAAGAAAGCCGTGGTCTCTTCCTTTGTGCTCTTGCTTCCCCCTGTCACGATTAGTCTAAAACTAATTAATGCGACGTTAATTAAACAATCCAAACAACGAAACAATGCACAATCAACTGCACAAAACAACATTCCAAATGTTTTCGAATCGGAAAACAATTGAGATGCTGTAAAATGACTTAAGATGCAGTAATAAAGTGGGAATTCGGTACCGTATAGAATTAAATCGGTAGAGATGTCCGATTTGATTGGATGTTTGTTATTTAGATTTGCTATTCTTTCACTTTTGGCAAATAGCGACGATGAAGATGAGTGATGCTATGATGAAATTGATGAAGGGACACTTACCAAGGACACCCACGCCCGAGTCGAGATTCTAACCAGGAACCCATGTCATCGTAGCGCGCTGTGCATAGCATAGCATATTTTGTGTGCTCAATTGGGATCAATCAATGGAATGAATAGGCATATTATATGATTAATAAATTCATATCATAATACCACGTCATATTATTCGGCACGAAGTAACATCAGAGACATTCAATCTTGCATTTTTGCCTTTCAACTAATTCTTTGAATTCAGGTTAATCACAACAATAAGATAAATTATGAAGCAAATGATAGTGAATGTGGGATATTATTACGAATTACCTGACAGAAACAACATTAAGCAGGTTCGGTGGTCAAGCTCATTAAGTGATTGACATTCGATATCGTCGCCAAAGTTTCCGGGTTTGAGTACCGTCCTTGTCGGGGGTGTTTGACTATTTCGTCATCCATTTCATGTAATGGTCGCTCGTCCTTATCGTCGCGATCATCGAACAGGGAATAAAAAATATAAAAATAAATACGATGGTTGTTGAGTTGGTGTTTTTTAAGTCCACTTTATGCACAGTAAGTCTAATCGGGACTGGACCTACAGTTTCAAGTGGGATCCGAACCACTTGTGCCTCCACCAGGTATCGAACCCGGGACCCCTTGAATACAAGGCGACGACGCTACCACTGCGCCATCGGGGAGGCCCTAATAAATACGATGGAAGAGTACTTATTTCATCTCTCACGAAATCTCCTACAAAACCAGAATATATAAAATACATGAATATTCATTCACATACATTTTCGATTTCTATATTTAACTAATCGAGACCGAGAACGGGAGAGCAATTTTCAATTCGACAAACCGAGAGACGGAGAAACTGTCAAGTCTTCTTGGCACCTCCGTAATCGAGTTGTTCTGTTTGTCAGTGGCTTTGTATTGGCAATTATTGTCATTATTCTTCCCCTGCAGGTAAACCATAACGATGAATTATGATGAAATGAAGCAGATAAAAGGGCAAGAACAAGAAAGTCATGCCTGTTCGGGACTCCAACCCAGAACCTTATGTAACGAGATTTGAAATTCTGGAGAAGGCGTCCGTGTTTCGCTTGGTTTTCTCTTTCCTCTACTTCTCTTATATTATCATACATGTATAATAAAAATGGATATCATACGATATGTTGCGATTCATAATTGTGCTGGTTAGATGCTACAGATGTGAACTCCAACCTGCAATATATTATTCCCTTTTGTTTCGTATCTGGTTGAACATGAAATTTTCTTACACTGTGACAATTTCTTTCTTAGTTTTGGTTTGGTGCACAGATATGCTAATCTGGACTCGACCTTCAGTTTAAAGTGGGATACTAACCACTATGTGCATCCACCGTGTATCAAACCCGGGATCCACTGATTACAAGGCGACGACGTTATCACTACGCCATCGAGGAGGCCCCATGACGAAATGTTATTCACTCGATCTCTACCATAATTTATTTCAGCATTTACATTTTCGTTTTCTTCTTCTTTTTTCCTTTTGTTAACTACTCTTATACAACTCTTTTTGCGTCTTCGAATTTCTTCTTGTTTCAGGAAAAAATAATACATGCAGGCTGTATAAAACCCCCCCGTTCAAATATATAAAACGTTCACTCTCGAGAACTAATTTACATGTTTATCACTAAAGTAACCATTAGGAAGGAAACTATTGAAATGTTAACTGATATAACTGCAGATGAAACAATACTTACAGCCACTAACGGAATATCTATTCTTGTGTAGCCTCACAGACAACAAGTATATGGTGAGTCATTCACTCTTGCTGACTACGGGCGAAGGTCACTGAACTAAAGGGTGGTGGCAAGCAAGCAGGCTTCTGCTCTACCAAAGACGAGGTCACGTGTTCCAGTTATCAATGGCGTACGAAATAAGGAGGAACACAGCTATCTGACGTATGTTTTGGTCCCGTCATTGCACGTATAACACTTTATCGTCGTGGCCTTGAAGTTCCCTCAGGGCACTCCTACGTAAAGGCTTCTCAGCTAGAAGGATATCTTCCCCATTGAGTTGGGGAAAAGTGGGTGCGTATAGAGGTCCTTCAACTTTCGTATTCTTTTTCATTTCAGAACCCGTGCTGTATCGTCGACTTAATTCAATCTATCCGATGTAGGTTTTAGGTTCTGTTTCTGTTCGGTTATTTCACGTTGTCTTCCTCCTTATGTTATTCGCGACGAAGGTTCTGGATTCGATAATCTGGACAATAACGGGATTGTGTTGGTTGGTTGATTGGTGTCTTAAGTCCACTTTATGTCCTGTTAGGCTAATCGTGAATGGACCTATAGTTTAAAGGGGGATCCGAACCACTATGTTCCTCCACCGAGTATCGAACCCGGGATCCCTTAATTACAAGGCGCCCACGATCCCACTGCGCCATCGGGGATTGTGTTCGAAACGAATGAATCAAATTTGAGTGATATGATATGCAACCATTGGAAGACTATTGAAAGAAAAGCTATGGGAACCTGCCAGTTTTTCTACTGCAGACAGGAAACCATAAACATGGAAGAAAAGCTTATATTCTATGAAACCTGACGCTATGTGCTCGAATACTGGCTAAATATAATCCATAGAGGCATAGCAACGTTAAACAAGCTCTTATATGATACATATAGGTTTAAAAAGGTCGAAATACAAAGATTGTGTGCGCCTCACTGATGGCGTAGTGGTAAGGCCTTGTAATCCAGGGGTCTGGGGTACGATACCAGGTGATCGCACATAGTGGTTCGGATCCCACTTTAAACTATATGCACTTCAGATTAGTCTATCTGTGCCGGTGACTCAGTCGGTAACGCTTCTGACTACCATGATATAGGCCCCGGGTTCGATTCCCGGCCGGTTCAAGCCCGGGAACTTTTCTAACGTTGGAAGCGGCCCCAGCGCCCACCCAGCGTCGAATGACATGGGTACCTGGGGGAAACCCTGGGGGTAAAGGCGGTCAGGGGCGTGATGCTGATCACATCACCCCCACTCACGAACGAATCAAGAAAGTGTGGGGCGGCGTGATGCTGATCACATCACCCCAGTAGTATTGATGTACGCCAACGTCTGTTTTCTCCATGGGTGGTCTTTTATTTGCACGTACTTATAACTAATTTGCACGTACTTAGAACTAATTTGTATGTACTTAGAATTTATTTGCAAGTACTTAGAATACTTTACATTTATGTATTTGCATGTTTATAACTTTTTATGAATATATAATTATTTATTTTATGAAAAATATGTATATAGAAGGTAATTAGAGGTACTAAACGGTATTCATATGTTTTTATATTCATTACTGCAAAGTATGTAATGTATGAAACTATAATAATTAATGTTTATAATATTGAAAATAAGTTTTCTATGGTTTATGAACCGCTATGAACGGTGGTAATGGGTGTAGGTACAGGTTCAATTACGATTGGGGACGGTCCCGGTACTCGAACCCGAGATATGTAACGGTATTAATTAGTACTATGCAGTAATTTCATCATGTTATGAAACACGATGGTGCAACTCGCTAGACAGAATACTGTCTTAGAATCTCGACTCGGCTCTGATGCCAGACAGAGAGAATGAATTAATATTCAGCGCAGGTAGAGAAGAAAGGAATTTTGGGGAGTGTGCGGTCAAGGTCAAATGACGTCAGAACGTCAGAACAAAGAAGGAATCTGATTGACCAATCAGAGAACGCGTCGGTAGATTTTCAGAACCGGTTTTTTCAAGGTTAACCAGTACGCAAGAACAGGAGAAAGGTATGCAATACTGTAGGGTAGGGGAGGGATTCAACCAGACAACAAAGGATGTCTGAGAATGCGCAGCAAGGGTCAAATCTCTGAAGCTATGCGGTTTCCGCCGCCAATTAATATTCCGCTCAGGTTTGCCTCCAAGGCACAGGACGCTTTAGCGCAGGTTTTTTTTATCTATACTATGAAGAAGGGAGCTATCAGGGACGGGGCCTACAGTTTTCACCATTTTCTTTTATCACGGGGTAACGAACCTAGGACCCTTTGATTATTGATTTAGGTAGTAAATGTATGTTACTGTGTGCTATTTAACTTAATTTTGAGTTTATTTTTTACCAAACTTTGACTTTATGTCAAACATTTTCACAGCTTATCCTTATTTTTACCAAAATAACACTATTTGTACTATTCAGGCAATATTTTTTATTAAATTTTGGACTCGCAAAGACATTTTTCAACTTTTAACTTATTATTTTACAACTTTATATTAATTTTTACCAAAATAACACTATTTGTACTATTCAAGCAACATTTTTTATTAAATTTTGCACTCACAAAGAGATTTTTTCAATTTTTAACTTATTATTTACAATTTTATGTTAATTTTTTTTACCAAAATAACACTATTTGTACTATTCAGGCAACATTTTTTATTAAATTTTGCACTCACAAAAAACATTTTTTCAATTTTTAACTTATTATTTTACAACTTTATGTTAATTTTTTACCAAAATAACACTATTTGTACTATTCTGGCAACATTTTTTATTAAATTTTGCACTCACAAAGACATTTTTCAACTTTTAACTTATTATTTTACAACTTTATGTTAATTTTTTACCAAAATAACACTATTTGTACTATTCAAGCAACATTTTTTATTAAATGTTGGACTCGCAAAGACATTTTTTCAACTTTTAACTTATTATTTTACAATTTTATGTTAATTTTTTACCAAAATAACACTATTTGTACTATTCAGGCAACATTTTTTATTAAATTTTGCACTCACAAAGACATTTTTTCAACTTTTAACTTATTATTTTACAACTTTATGTTAATTTTTTACCAAAATAACACTATTTGTACTATTCAAGCAACATTTTTTATTAAATTTTGCACTCACAAAGACATTTTTCAACTTTTAACTTATTATTTTACAACTTTATGTTAATTTTTTACCAAAATAACACTATTTGTACTATTCAAGCAACATTTTTTATTAAATGTTGGACTCGCAAAGACATTTTTTCAACTTTTAACTTATTATTTTACAATTTTATGTTAATTTTTTACCAAAATAACACTATTTGTACTATTCAGGCAACATTTTTTATTAAATTTTGCACTCACAAAGACATTTTTTCAACTTTTAACTTATTATTTTACAACTTTATGTTAATTTTTTACCAAAATAACACTATTTGTACTATTCCAACAACATTTTTTATTAAATTTTGGACTCACAAAGACATTTTTTACAACTTTTTAATTTATTATTTACAATTTTGTACCTATTTTTAATCTAAATAACACTATTTACACTATTCAGGAAAGACTTTTAGTTACATTTTCGGCACACAAAGTGTGTGTTCTCAACTTTTATTTGTTTATTTCTCAAGTTTAGCCTAATATTTACTCAAATAGCACGATTTGATCGTGTCTTTTATTACATTTTGGACACACACACACACACACACACACACACACACACACACACACACACACACACACACACAGAGAGAGAGAGAGAGAGAGAGAGAGAGAGAGAGAGAGAGAGATTTCCAACTTTACAGGATTATTCTCCAAGTTTACTCAAATAACACAATTTAAATGTGTTTTGAATTATATTTTGTACACATGAAGTGTGTTTTGACAAGTTCTACCCTTTTATTTTACAAGTTTAGGCTTAATATTACTCAAATAACACAATTTAATCTAGTCAGGAAGGATTTGTTATTATATTTTGGATGCACAAAGAGATGTTTTCAACTTTTTTACTGAATTTTTCCAGGGTATGAATTAATAGTTATTTATTTTGTTTTGTATTATATATACATTTACAAATTTTTAACTTAGAGTTTAGTATTTATTTAAATCTTTTCAAAAACACTAAAGAAAAAGTACTTTTAGCTAAAATGTAAGCCACAGAATATATTATTATTATTATTATTATTATTATTAGGGTTTACTGATTTCCACTATGCTATTTTTGGTTCTGTATTTCTATATGTATTTATTTAGGTCAGGTTACGCCTGCTACGTAGGAAAGTTTGTTTATTTTAAAGTTTGCTGAGTATTTTGTTACTCTTATACCAGGTAAAGTTTCCTAAATATATCAGGTAGGGCTCCATCCATATACTTTTGTTTTTGCTGTTTGGAGATGATGTGATCAGCATCACTCTCCATCTGCTTTTTATTTTATGTACCCAATATTATTTTGAGGCTTAGTGTATTCTAGAGCCTATTTATGCAGGAGAGAGGGCTTGAAAATTTTGATCTCAGATAACCCACAACTATTTGTCAAAGTATTTTAAAGGATATTTTATATTTATTATGTGCCACTAGAATATCAAAGCTTGCTTAATTTTTATGTCTGTAACGCTGTTATTGTATTTCTAGCTAAGGCTTACTGGATAAAGTACACGAAATGTTTATCATTTCGACTATTTACCTTTATACGAGGCCAAATTTTTAGTGTAACGAAAATTATTGTGTGTCTATAAAGACTGAAATCCCTTTACTGATGGGTCCATAACTGGACGCTTACCAACATTGTTTTTTAAAAATATATAACCATTTATCAATATATTGACAATTCACAGGACAAGACGAAGTTCACAGACGACTGACTATATGAACCATAGGTCCATTTGCTAAAATTTTTTTCTATGCTAGAAGAATAATTTTGCCTTATAGCCTTTTTCAAGGTATTTTTGAAGTATTACTGGTTTTTTGGGTGCATCAACATTTGGGTTATTTCTATTTTGTTTATTATACGAGGCTACAATCACTATCTGAACACTGAAATTATCTGATTGAAACTAAAACCTTAGGCTGTAACTAGGGACTTAGTATGTATATCGACAATTTATAGGACTACACGAACCTTACAAAGGATTGTAGGTGATGTAGGTCCACACGCCAGAGCTTTGTTAACCTGCAAGAAGCATTTACAGCTAATGCTACGAGGAAATGAGGTTGATTTTTTTACTGTTTCACAAGAATGCTATGTTTTATACACCCAATATTTGCTTTTCAAGTAACTACATGTACCAGAAGTACTTACAGGCCAACTCTAACTAGACTTCGATTTATGTAAATGTAGCAAGAACTATATTTCTGAGGAAGTACGCAAAAGCAGATTACCCGATTAAAGTATCTGAAAAACAGATTTTTCTATGTAAGTATATTTTTATTGACTGGATTATTTAACAGATCGAACAGGAAGACTGCAAAATTAATTAAATGTAGTTCTATAGTAGCTATAGGTGGTTTCAGAGATATAAAAAGAACAAATATAAGATTTCGCTTTTTTTTTGCTTCTGAGGCTAATCGCGACGCTAAGGGTAAATGGCCAGGAAATGTAACGGAGGAGAAACAATCCCAAAAGTTATGGGCTGCATGTAAGTTAATACCACAGAGATATTACAGTAGGTGTAGGTTCTACCACCAGAACATTTCTATCACAATAATACTGGTTATGCTGTACTGTTAGGTAAAGATGGTGATATTTGAGAAACTTAAAAGCTTATTTGCAAAATTTTAGATAAATAATAATCTGTTAGACTGTAAACATATTTTATATCCATTCTGCAAAAGATCCGATGACAAAATTTAAAAATTGTTATAGCCCAGACAGGGACTCGAACCCTGGACAGATAGGTTAAAAGCCTAACGCTATACCAACTAAGCTATCTGGGCACAAGGTATTCTTTTTTTGAAAAGTTAGTTATGTTAAGAAATATATTGAAACACCTGAGAACACTTTTGGTCTGGTTCGACAGAGAAGGAGACAACATTTCCAAATTTTTACAGACTGGGTGTATTTTTCCACTATAGAGGCCTTCACTATATGTAATTCGAAACGCTAAAGTTCAGCTAGCTTCCAAAATTGAGGTAAAAATTGTGTTTGGCGAGATTAACAAGTTACAATTATATCCAGTTACGGACAAATAAAGCTAAAAGTCTCAGATTTGCTGTACTAGCCAAGTTTTAGTAACATTTTCTTCACTTTAGTACAAATATCAAAGAAATAGGTATATTTTATTTATAATTTGACAAAATGTACTAGTATTTAATTCACAAAGTTAGGTAAAAAACAGTATTTTTTAAAAATATTGTTACTGCCTTCAAATTTTATGTTATTTAGCCACTAACAACTGGTTTACACTGCTTGGCATCCTTTAAATAGGAAAAGAAGGAATTATTTGTTTAGTATTTTTAATACTTTATATTTATTTAAGAAAACAATTCTACACTTTAACTTAATTTTAACAAATTGTTACTAATTTATATATCAAAGTTATGTTATTTAGAGTGCATAAAGGCGTATAAAGTTAATATTTGTACTTATCAGTTCAACTAACAATTATATTTTACACACAAAAGATACAGTTAAATTACTTGAATCAGAGAATAATATTTTACAGTAATTGATTCATTCAGCACTAGTCAGTACTTTTATGCATCAGAAAGTTTTCTTAATTTTCTATTACGCATGATATTTTGGGCTATTTTTAAAATGTATTTCTAGGGCAAACTGGTTTAATTTTCTGCTTATAATGCAAAGTTGACAGTTTTCGCACAATGCATTGTACATTTGTTATATTCTCTACGTACAATCCAAATATTATGCTTATTTAATGTATAACTAACTAACTCTCTACCCTTCTTAAACCCGAAGTTTCATGCCTGCAGCAACACATGCCTTTCATCTGTCCCTGTCCTGAGCAAGATCTATATACTCCTTTCCTTCCCCACCAATTTCCTTTAGGTCCATCTCTACATTATCCCTTCATTTTTGTTTTGGTCTTTCTATTGGTCTTTTACCATCAGGTTTCCCAACAAGAATCCTGTATACTCTTCTTTCCTCTCCCATTCGTACCACATGATCTACACACCTAAGTCTTCTTGATTTAATCATTCTAATAATATCTGGACATGAATACAAATTATGTACTTCTAAATTATGTAACCTTCTCCACTCATTTGTCTCCTCATCTGTTTTAGGCCCAAATATTTTCCTAAGGATTTTTATTTTCAAATACTCTCAATTTATGTTACTTTTTCAATGTAAGGGACCAGGTTTATTTAACTTTTATTTTTTGTAATTAACAAAAATTAAAAGCTTATACTGTAGTTATTATATCTTTTTCTATCAGCTTATTTTGAAATTAATATTATTAGTTATAGTCTTTGATTTATAACTATATTGCTTTTTATCAATTTATCTAAGAGTACACGCAGACAAACACATGTGTACACACTTTTATGTAAATAGATATGCCTTTTTTCAATATTTTAGTATGAAGATTGCACTTTAGCTATTTAAGCAAGGGTAGGAAAGGTAGGATTTCTGAGAATTTGTTGCAGGATTTTGTTGTCCAAGTATAGATGAGAACTGAGCTGGGAGACTGTTTTGAACCTTTTCATGAGAGTTTGCATGTGAACTGTATGCAAATTGAGCACTATTGACTGTGCATGCTTCTAAGTTTTGCTGTTATTTTACATCAAGTCTGTGAGACTGTAGACTGTTTTCCTATTTCAAGTAGTTTTTATTGATTGTATTTGTATATGTTTTGGGGACTTAGCAGTTTTATGTTATGAGGCACTTTGTTGTAGAATATTTTTACCGGATTGTTTTGAGATATTGAGTGTGTGCTGTTTTACTTGTAATTATTTTCCTTCTTGTGTTGTGTATTTGATTATATTTTGTCCAAGTTCGTAGTATTTAGAATAATTGTTATTGACTTGTAGATGTAGGGAGTAATAATCCTTTGCAAGATGCTCTATACTTTAGTCTGAACATTATTCTTAGTGTTCACTTTTGAAGCCTTAGTATTCTGGTAGTATTATTAATGTAGAGGTAAATTAGGCTGAAATGTAGGCATTTTTCTGATACATTATACTCACTTAGTTGTTTCAGCAGGTAGAAGTTGCATGATGGTTCACTGGTGATGATGTTAATTTGCTCTTCTTATGTACTACGTATGATGTAGCTTACTTGAGTAACTGGAATTTTCTACTGAAAAAAGGATTGCTTGTCTATTTTATTCCTATGTTGCTGAGTTTGTCCATAAGCAAGCCATGTTTTTTACTCTATTCTATGCCTTGGAAGAATCTAGATATATATTGTGTTTGCAGTTTTATGTTTCTCTAAGGTTTCAGCTATGTAGTTTTTAAACTGTGCTATGGCTTAACTATTGATTTCTCTTTCTGGATGCCATGTTGGTTTCTGTGTATTCCTCTTGCTGCTTGAATTTGACTTAGGTTGTTTGCTTTTTTTCTTAGATCTTTGTTTATTTGTTCAGTATTTTTTATTTTTTAAATATTCTTTTACATAAAAAATTCAAAGTACATTGTTAAAGTCCAAATGTGTTAAAATTCAATTTTTCAAAGTTATAGTTTTAAAAATACAATTTTATAAAATTAAAAGTTATAATAGTATATTTCTGTTAGTAGAAGTTTTTATACTAGGGCAAATTATTTTGTTGTTAATGTAAAAATTTGTTAGTTAATGTAAAATTAAAGTAATTAAAAATCAATTTTTCAAAGTTAAAGTTTTAAAAATACAATTTTCTAAAATTAAAAGTTATAATAGTACATTTTTGTTAGAAGAAGTTTTTATACTAGAGTAAATTTTTTTTGTTGTTAAAGTAAAATATGTTAGTTAATGTAAAATTAAAGTAATTAAAATTCAAAAAAATAAAAAATACTGAACAAATAAACAAAGATCTAAGAAAAAAAGCAAACAACCTAAGTCAAATTCAAGCAGCAAGAGGAATACACAGAAACCAACATGGCATCCAGAAAGAGAAATCAATAGTTAAGCCATAGCACAGTTTAAAAACTACATAGCTGAAACCTTAGAGAAACATAAAACTGCAAACACAATATATATCTAGATTCTTCCAAGGCATAGAATAGAGTAAAAAAACATGGCTTGCTTATGGACAAACTCAGCAACATAGGAATAAAATAGAAAAGCAATCCTTTTTTCAGTAGAAAAATTCCAGTTACTCAAGTAAGCTACATCATACGTAGTACATAAGAAGAGCAAATTAACATCATCACCAGTG